>NC_073692.1:417680710-417753317 GCF_029784155.1 Uranotaenia lowii
TAATCAAATAAAAACACATAAAAATCAATTCAGTGGTAGAGTGTTGAATCCATTCCGAACAGTCCTTGGTCAGCAGCATTTGTTAAAGCCGACCTTGAGGAGCTCCGTTCCTGCTCAAGATCGAGCTAGCCACAAAAGAAGGCCTTGTGTGCCCACCCTCCACTGAGTCTCCAGAGGAACGACCAGAGACTCGAGGGCTTAGGTTTGGCCCCCTCAGGTCCAGACAGTAATAACTTAAGATGTGAAATATTATGTTATCGTAATTTTGTAGTCATAAAAAGATAACTGGATTAGGTACATTAAAGCTTAGTTCTTTTAGAAATGGGACAGTTACGAATGCGTCTATCTCAAAAACCTTTCGTTTGATCTAAATACTTTCTATGAAGGAAATGAAGGTAATCTTATAATAATTCATGAAAAAAATTGAAAAAAAATATTTATCGTTTTTTTGTAAGAATAAATTCTATTTAATTCTTGGTACCTCCCTTCGGCCAGCGCACACTTTTTTCAGTCATGATAATGATTAGATTTTCAAATTAATACTTCGTCAAATCTGTATTTTAGGTGGCTACATCCCCCTCTTTCAATTTCTGATACTTTTCGGACCAATACTTCTCTTTCAAAAGAAACTGAGGCCACTTTAGTGGATACAGCTGTTTCGAAATTAACAAATTTGATTATTTTTGAGCCACTTTTTGAGCGTTTTTAATGGAATTTCTGCTGGCAAAATCTGGCAATAACGAAGTAAAACCATGAGCAGATTGAACTTAATGTATAATTGGTTAGTATAGATCGTAGGTTGCGAAGGGTACATAAAAGATTACTCTTTTAAGGCTTTTGAAAAGAGTGAAAATCATAGTTTTCGTTTTGAAAATTGTTGTTTTTTTCCACAGGAGCAGAATTCTGGCAAATCATTATATTTTTATACAAAATAACCAGCAAAAACATACTTCAATATACTCGGGACCTTGCAACGAGCAGACGTGGTATAGGATTCAAACGCTGGAATTTGTTTAAAAAGGGTTTTTCATAAGTTTTGTCGTTCATCAGAAATCATCTGTCCCATATCCTGGGAACCAGATATACAGCTTACGAGCTGTGGATCTAGCAAAAAATTTTTGTTTGAGGTTAGGTTTGAATGACTCATAACATGGCAACACATTCAGCTTATCGGAGAAATTTTTTTTTGGATATCTCAGCGACCTGCACTTAGTTTTCCGCTTATTCAAAATTAAAAATGCTGGTATGAGACTTGACTTCCCTGATGACCCTTAGCCGAAGTTGCCGATCATATGCTTCACTCAAATGGTTGATTTCAACTTTGTGGACATTTTTGACAGTATTTCCATACTTTTCCACCACTCACACTCAGTATTTCTTTGAATAATCAACGGTTTTGTAGGCTATCAATTTGATAATGATGGATTTTGAATGAAACTGTGCAAAATTATATTTTCCTTTTTCTCTTGCATCGTAAATTTCTCAAAAACGCGTTAATTTTAAATTTTGAAAAAAATAGGTCGGATAGTACATTTTACAGGCAACAAAATGCTGTCAAAATTTTGAATGTCCGATTACTAGTAAACGAGCTATGAGCAAAAGAAAGTGTCCCATTTCTAAAAGAACTAAGCTTTATATAAAATTAAAAATTCAAACAGGGCTGTGATATACAAATGTTGCATCTGACACCAAGTTTGACGGTGCATAAGGAGGTTTCCAAAACTATAAATTTAGTTGATATTAGTTGGGCACCAAGAAAAACATATTGGTTTTAGTCATGAGTGTCAAAATGACACTCCAGAGACTGTAACGGGTAGAAATTTCAGGGACGAATGAGGGTTAAGCAAACGATTAAATGCATTCCTTCAAACTTTCGACAAAGCAATAAATATTTACAAATCATAATTTTTATGAGGCACATATAAAAATCCTTTGATTTTGAAAAGAGAATTCGAGTACGGAGCTTAATCCAAAATTTTGGATTATCTGATCACTAATATCGAATACGGTCTTTTAGTTTTCAATGTTTTAATTTTTAACTATCAGTCAACATTCGATTTCCGAGTTTTGAAGTATGATTCTGCTTCTTTTCTCATAGACAAAATCAATGATTTGATTGAATAATACAATTATCATCATTTAAGCTAAAGCTTTAGTCGCTTCTAAAACAGAAATGGCAAAATATGCTCTATATTCAAATCATCCATTCATTTGATTCCATTCCATTAAGTGAGTTTTATTTTTGATTTAAATATTTTGAATGAATTCTGTGTTATTTTTATTTCTTTTTGTTGGGGGGCTGGGGTACCTTGGGTGGACTGTATGACCAATTTCCGATGTTTGGGGTTCCTTAGGTAGGGTTGGGTTCCTTGGTTGGAATATGGTGGTGTTCCTCGGGGTTCCTTGTGGGTTCCAGATTCCAGTTAAACACTTATTTTTGGTAAGTTACAAAGTTTATTTTAACTACACGATTCAGGTTTTAGCACAATTTATTAAACACAACGTTCTTTAAGGAAATGCAACACTATAATTTAACATTTATTACGAAAACTACAACATAATATTTAACGAGCAAAACAATTTATCTTCTGCACCAATGGCTATTCGACTTAATACTAAAATTAATGGATATAATTCAAAATGGTGATTTTTGGCTAGATTTGTTACAATAAACAGTTCATTATGGCCCAGTTTCAACAGCTTGTTGCATCGATCAGCTGTAGCTTCTGGAGATGTTAACAGTTTCGTCCTTCTCTGTCTTCCTGAACTCCGAGCATTCGAACACAGAGTTGTAATAAGGATTCTCGTAACCCAACATCCTCGCCCATCCTGAAACCGCTCGCGTTTCTGAAAAGATAAGAAGGGGGATCTCACGAACACGAGGGGGGGCACTGATCTGTTTGGTTCTCAGAGGGTATTTGAGGGTCTTCGTTGGGCTGAAAGGCATCTGGCAACAGGCAAAGTTTTTCGACCGGTCGCGTAGATGGTCCTGTAGCGGTCTTCAGAGTAACTACTCTCACAACACCGTCTGATCCTGGATGCAGCTTCTCAATACGTCCCATTTTCCAACGGGATGGTGGAAGATTCTCGTCCTTGATGATGACCAGCCTGCCAACGGATATCTCAACAGGTGACCTCCATCTTTTGTAACGTCCTTGCAGTTGCGTGAGATACTCTACTCTCCATCTATCCCAAAAGTGTTGAAGCTTCTTCTGGAGCACTTGACTCTGGTTAAGACGGTTCATTGACACTTCTCGGAAGTCTCTGTTTGGTAGTTGTTGGAATGCTTCACCAATTAAAAAATGGCCTGGAGTAAGAGGTTGAAGGTTTCCTGGATCATCGGTTAATGCGGTGATGGGCCTTGAGTTCAAACAGTTTTCTACTTGGACCAGTAACGTGGTCATTTCTTCAAAGGAAACAGCATTTTCTCCAAGAACCTTCAGGAGATGCTTCTTGGCCGATCGAACCGCAGCTTCCCAAAGGCCTCCAAAATGAGGAGCTGCTGGGGGGATGAAATGCCATTGAATGTGATTGTTGACGCACTCCTTGGATACCCTTTCTTGATGTTGGCTGTTGCGAATGATCTCCAGTAATTCCCGCAGGAAGTTACGGGCTCCCACAAAATTGGTCCCATTGTCCGAATAAATGTCGGCACAGTATCCTCTTCTCCCAATAAACCGGCGTAGTGCTTGGAGAAACCGCTCCGTCGAAAGGTCCGAAACTAATTCAAGGTGCACTGCCTTGGTACAAAGGCAGATGAAAACAGCTACGTAGGCCTTGGTTGCTGGTCTTCTTGGTGCCAAGCGTAAGTACACTGGGCCGAAATAGTCAACACCGGTCTTCATAAACGGTCTTGATATCGTAACACGATCTGACGGCAGCTCACCCATAAATTGTTGAATAGGATTTGGCTTTGAGCGGAAACATTGTTTACAATTATGTATGATCTGGCGTGGAACGTTACGACCTCCAAGTGGCCAATACTTCAAGCGAACTGAGCTTAGCAACAACTGTGATCCAGCGTGCATAAGCTTTTGATGGTAGTACTCGTATAAGAGCTTTGTAAAAGGGTGTTTTGCAAGTAGCACTATTGGGTGTTTGGTATCTTCCGACTCCTCTGATTTTCCTAATCGACTGCCAACTCGAATAAGGTTTTCTGAAGATATTTGAGGAACGAACCACCGCAGCGGCGAGTTCCGATGTACATCCTTTCCACCAGCTATACACTTCCATTCTTCGGAAAATGTCTCCTGCTGTATTCGTCGTATTATGGCGTATTCGGCCTCCCGAAGTTCTGCCACAGTTAAAAGACTCTTTGGATTTGGTTCCGATTTCTTCAAGATTCGCATTAGACGCATCCAGTACGCAGTACAGCGCACAAGTTTGGTAAATGATGAAAATTTGTTCACATAATCCATTCCGAAATCATTTTGATTAGATGCCAGGTTCGCTGCTACATGTCGTACTTCTGCATCTACTCCCTCGGTGCTAAAGCTACTTGGCTGGTTCGGGTAATGATTCTGTAGTAGCCATTCGGGGCCCTTCCACCATAGATTGCTGTCCTGGATCTGGTCTGGATTTAATCCACGGGAAATTAAGTCTGCAGGATTCTGTATACCAGGAACGTGTCTCCAAACACAATTCTCCGTCGCTGTTTGGATTTTGGCTACACGATTTGCCACGAACGTTGTCCAGGTAGTTGGAACCGCCTTCAACCATTGTAGAACGCAAGTTGAATCCGTCCAAAAGTGCATATCAATCTGGGTCTTCAACGCATCTCGTACCTTGAAGGATAATTCGGCTGACAGAAGAGCTCCGCATAGCTCCAACCTTGGTATCGACTGGCATTTCAACGGAGCGACCTTCGATTTCGATGCTAGTAGATGTACGGAGCTTCTCCCTTGAGTGTCGATGCTCTTGATGTACACGCAGGCGCCATATGCCTTCTCCGACGCATCCGAAAAGAAATGTAGCTCCATACGTACCGAATTTTGGATAACTGCACAACGTTGAAACTTCAAATTGTTCATCACATGAAGCTGCTTGTGGAAATTACGCCATTCTGTTTCTACCTCAACTGGTACTGGTTGATCCCAGTCGAGCCTTTCACCCTTCTCGTTCAATTTCCACAACCTCTGCATAAATATCTTTGCGGTAGTGGTTACTGCTCCAACTAATCCAAGTGGATCGAACAGCATTGCGATTGCCGACAATATTTTTCGCTTGGTTAACCTTTCGTTTTCTGAAATCTGCAGAATGGTAAAGTTGAATCGCAAAATGTCTGTCCGAGGCTGCCATACAAGACCAAGGGTTTTTACTGCAGGGTCTGGGTCGAGCTGTATTTCGTTACTATGCGGCAGCGCTAGGTCTTCCTCTTCTATTACGCGCAAGGCTGTCGTTGAATTCGAAGCAAATTTTCGCAGTCGGAACCCTCCACTCCTCGTTAGATTGATTAATTCCTCACATAGTTTCGAGGCTGCGCTTGCTTTATCTGTACCGGTTATAACGTCGTCCATGTAGACGTCCTCCATAATAGCTTTGGCTCCATTAGGAAATCTTTCCTGTTCATCTGTGGCCAACTGTTTCAAGGTTCTGGTGGCAAGAAACGGTGCCGGTTTTGTTCCGTAGGTGACGGTAGTCAGTTCGTAGGTCTTCACCTCCTCCGATGGATTCTTCCTCCACAGAATGCTTTGAAGCGGTATGTCTTCTTCATCGATTCCGATCTGTCTGAACATTTTTTCGATGTCCGCGACAATCATAATTTGTTTCGTGCGGCAACGCATGATGAGAGCTCGAAGCTCGTCCTGGATAACGGGTCCTGCCAAGAGTGTATCGTTTAGGGAAATACCGGTGCTGCTCTTGCATGATGCGTCAAACACCACTCGAACCTTCGTGGTTGTGCTGGCCTGTTTGATGACTGGATGGTGTGGTAGATAGCAACGTTTTTCCGGGCCCACATGCACCCTGCGCATGTGCCCTAGCTGTATGTACTCCTCCATGAATTCGTTGTACTGACTCCGCAAATCTGGATCCCTCACCAATCTCCGTTCCAAGCCACTCAGTCGCTGAAGTGCAATGCCTCGCGACTCGCCCATCGTCAAAAGCACCTGGTCGTTTTTCGGTAAGCCAACAGTATATCGCCCATCAGAACTCCTCTGGATTGTGCGAACAAACTGCTCCTCGCAGCGTTGTTCTTCCGGGGAAAATGTGTTTGGAGACCCTATCTCCTCACACGACCAAAACCTGGTGAGAAGTTCGTCGAGATTTACTGTAGATGCCGTATTACAAACGATGTGTGGTGATGAATCCTGATGTTCGACTGCACCGGTGACCAACCAACCAAATACCGAATCTATCAGCATTGGTAGCCCTCTGCCTAGCGGGATTTTGTTGTCGGTTTGAAAGAAGGTGAAAAAATGTTGAATGCCGAATACCAAATCCACTGATTTGGATTGGAAAAATACTGGATCTGCTAGTTCCACACCCTGTGGGAACTTCCACGACGAAACCGTCACGCTGGTAGTAGGCAGATCTGCAGTAACCGCTGGTAAAAGTAAAAACTCCATCTTCCTCGCAAAACCCGATATTCGCGACTTGACAACTGCTGAAATCTGGTACTTCACATTGGTATTCGCCTTGCCGATTCCCAAAACTGAGATGTTCGAACGTCTTCTTGAAATCTTCATTTGCTGACAGAGCCTCTCTGTCATGAAGTTGCACTCTGACCCTGAATCTAATAATGCCCTTGCATGAAAGGTCTTGCCGGTGTCGTCTTCCACTAAAACGACTGCTGTAGCGAGAATAATAGTTGAGGAACGGCTCCTTGCAACGTTTGAAGAAACTGTTTCTGTTGAAGTATTCGGTTGGAGAGCAGCTGGTTGACTACTTCTGGCGGGTGGTACCATTCGCATATTGCTGTATCCTGTGTTATCTTCTCGGAAGCACACTAAAGTATGGTGCTTTCCCCTGCATTTGCGACACACCTGCATTGATCTGCATTCCGAAGCTTGATGGCCACGTCGGAAACAATTGCGGCATAGCGAGTGCTGTCTCAGAAGCTTATCACGAGCGGAGGCATTCAATCTCGAAAACGCTGGACACGTGTAGAGGAGGTGCGAATCTGGACAAGCAATACAAGATCCTAGTGATGATTGAGTTGCGCTATAGCTGGTTCTGGGGACGACATTCTTTTTGGGTAACTGTGACAGCTCCGGCTTGGGATCATGTGATTTGGATGGCAGTGAGGCAAGAATTTTGACTCTCGTTTGCAGGAACTGCGTAAGATCCTTTACGGTATCCTGGCTCTGGAGCGCGCTATGCTCTTCCCAAGCACGACGCGTGACGGGGTCTAGTCTGGAACACAATACTTCCAACAGCAGTAAATCCTTGTAGTCTTCAGGTTTCACTAGTTGGTCTAAGGTTTGGACAATACGCTCAAAACCTTCGAGCAGCACCTGGATCTCCGATGAAGATTCTTTGGAAACTTTCGGAAGTTTGAACAAATTTCCAACCTGACGACGTTTTAAAACCTTGCTGTCGTTGTATCTTGACATCAAAGTGTCCCAAGCGATGGAGTAGTTGGCCCTCGTTAATGCCAAGGGGTCGATGAGCGATCTAGCTTCTCCAGCTAGACATCCCTTGAGGTAGTGGAATTTTTCCACATCCGGTAAGTCCACCTTTGAATGGATCAGCGACAGGAAAAGATCTCGGAAACTCAGCCACTGGTCAATGTTACCGTCGAATGTCTGCAGACGTATTTGGGGTAACCTCACATGTTCCGTCACTGGCTGAATGGATGAATCCATGATACGGGTGGACTGCAAGACACTAGTGTTCGCTGCATTTCCTTCCAGCTCCTTGATCCGGTCTAACATGCTTGCCTTAACATCGTAGAAGCGCGTGGTGAAGTCCAACCTTATGCCTGGGCAGTTGCCTTCCTTCGTTGGATACTCATCATGCATTTCAACATCCATGATAGCATCGTTGACCTTATCCCAGAGTTCGTTCAATTTTTCCAACCTGACCTGAATCTGTTGAACTGATGTTACCTCGCCCAATGTGTTCGCAAACGTGGTTAAGTTTTTAAACATTTCAAGTAACGCCTTCAACCTGGTTTGAAGATTCCTCAGCGGTGGATTTTTAGCAGAAGAGGTTGCGCCAGAGGTAGCCATGGTTCTCGTTGAAAAGATGATTCACGGTGGTGTATGGTAGTAAAATAACAGGTGAGTATTCGCACTTTGAACTAGCTTCGGCAAGGAACATACACTGTAGAGCTTAACTTACTTTAAGAAACCTTAAGTTGCACTCCTCTACAGGTATCGAACTCCGAATTCCGAACGACCTAGCGGTTGAAACGCGTGCGTTGCCTTCACGCGTGGGTGCGCCTCTTCGTATACAAGCGGTTGTAATAATTTGCCCTCAGATCAGATCAATTTCAGGATACGCGAAAAGGAAATATGCGATGTACTAATCAAATTCCGTCAAAGCTTCGGCAAGGGACATACACTGTAAAGCTTAACTTACTTGACAGAAACTAAAGCTGAACACCTTTACATGTATGAATTCCTAGCCGCAGATTTCGTTCAATGAATATAATTGCGCGCCTTATTATTGGGGTGCCTCAGACCAACTCTTGGATGTTCTCGGTACCAAACAGTGTAGCAGGGGGTGGTGGGTTGAGATAACGTTTATGTAGTATTTGCATTCAAAATATAGCTTCGGCAGGACGTATACCATCGGTTCTACTAACCTGACCGAAAAACTCGTTCCGCAGATTCAATTTCCAAAATATTTTGAATCCAATTTTTGTTGAACGGTGTACAAAATTTCAAAATGCACTCGATAGCGAAAGTGCATCAGAAGGCCCCTTGTATCAATCGATATCCAAATGCGATGATTCAAACTCAATCAAATACCGTTATGAATATCAGTGTGTTCGTGAGACGGGAAAATATATTTGTAGTTTCATGCGGGTCCAGCTTCGGCTGGTTCATATACTAAAGTAGTTCGCTGAATTTCACTCACCGAAACAGAAGTGTTGTCCTCCGGGTAGTTCGCTGGTGACCGCGCGATTTTTGGCCAAGTGACGACAGTTATTTAGTGCAGTAGGTGAACCATTTGAATCCTGCACATGAGATACTGCAACACAGCTGATTCCAGGTAAGCTCAAGGTTCAATATTTGAAGCTCCAGTAGCTGTTCCGACCTTGAACTTGAACTGCGCAGCAACCACAATGGCGGCTTCGAAAATTGGATATCCGTGGATAGTGATTATTGCCTCATTAATCACCCGATCCAATATTCCTCGTGAAACTTATGCGCTGAAGATTACTGCGGTGGTGTTGTGTTTAATCGCGGTTGCGATTAATTGGTTTCATGGTGATCATTCATGCGGAAAGTATTTGGCGAAACCAAGATGGAGTGACGTCACCACTAATTTCAATCAGTGATGACCGGTGGATGATGATTGGTGATCGGTAGATGATGATTGGTGCGACGTCACTGATGTCGGTGGTATTGGTACCTCCTTAAGCCGAATGCCAAAGTCCAAGTAGTGGTGAGGCTCGTGGGATGTTGAGGTTGTTGTAGTGATCGTGGTGCAGCGTATTGGGTTGAGTGAGATCCAATTCTCACAGCGGGTTGTTTACCAAATAGAAGGAAACAGGTATGGTGTAATAAACAACAAAACCAAAACTTCGGCTGGACATAAACTGTTCATAAAGTTTACCTGAGAAACCAGTATTTCGGCTGTGACTGGTTTATCCTTCTGCTGTACGCTGCTCTGGAAGATTCGGGCCACAATTGGGGAAGTGCGTGTTGCTATTCCGAAGATCCAGAAGACATCCACAGAAGAAATGCTAAACGCAACGTTTTTCTAGTGATAAACGGCGATAGCTGAGCCTTCTGTTTCACAAGGTGTAAGTCTACCAACAAAGTTGTGAGTTGGTGACTAATGGTGAGCGACGTGGGTTGTGAGATGATTTTTGCGGGTTTTCTGAATCTTCTTGCTGTGCTCCGGGGGCAATGGCGATTAAAATTGTGCTTCTAGGCGGTGCTTTATGGGTTGTGCTGGTTGATCCGGTTCGGATGGACCAAAATGTTGGGGGGCTGGGGTACCTTGGGTGGACTGTATGACCAATTTCCGATGTTTGGGGTTCCTTAGGTAGGGTTGGGTTCCTTGGTTGGAATATGGTGGTGTTCCTCGGGGTTCCTTGTGGGTTCCAGATTCCAGTTAAACACTTATTTTTGGTAAGTTACAAAGTTTATTTTAACTACACGATTCAGGTTTTAGCACAATTTATTAAACACAACGTTCTTTAAGGAAATGCAACACTATAATTTAACATTTATTACGAAAACTACAACATAATATTTAACGAGCAAAACAATTTATCTTCTGCACCAATGGCTATTCGACTTAATACTAAAATTAATGGATATAATTCAAAATGGTGATTTTTGGCTAGATTTGTTACAATAAACAGTTCATTATGGCCCAGTTTCAACAGCTTGTTGCATCGATCAGCTGTAGCTTCTGGAGATGTTAACAGTTTCGTCCTTCTCTGTCTTCCTGAACTCCGAGCATTCGAACACAGAGTTGTAATAAGGATTCTCGTAACCCAACACTTTTTTATCCTTTATCTGGATTTGATTTGAATACAAATATTGAAATCATGTTATATATTCTAGTGTTGATTTCGAGGAAAAAAGATTATTCATAGTTCTTTGAATTTTGTCGACTTATAAAATTTTATAGTATTTATTTGTAATTCAAATCATTCCTTCGAACGTAGTTGAGGTTCTGCTCTCCAATACTAAATTTCGTTTAAAGAATAACTTATACCATTTCATAGTATTATTTCAGATTTTGAATCCTTATTAGTACAATTTTTCAAAAAGATTTTCTTATTCAAATTTTGAATTTTAAATCCTAAAGCCACTTGCTTTTTTAAATTTGTATTCTGAACAATGATTTCAGATTTGAACTCTGAATTGTATTTATGTGATCCACAATCAAATTTCAGAAGCAGAGTTTTGATATAAATTTTAACTTCGACTTTTTCAACTGAAACTTGATACTGGTCATAAATATTCAATCAATCTCCCGAGTTTGAATAAACAACCTGCAGTTGTATTCTGTATTTTATGAAGCAGAATCATAGGATGTTTTTAGAATAAATGAACAGAAAAAAATTTGTTCCCAGGCCCCCCGATGACTTAATCCGATCCTGTTTGTAAGGGATGAGGTTAGGCATGAAGTGTGTAAGATTTTTCAACATTGATTATTCCCACATAAACTTTAGCTATTTAACCCTCATCCGCATTAGATTTCATTACCCTAATCAGCACTAGGAGTGTCAATTTGACACTCCCAGCTAAAATCGTCATTTTTTTTTATATCTAACCGATTACAATAAAATTTATATCAATAGAAACCTTGTGATGTCAGAATATGTTTCGAACATTATATATAGCTAAAGCTTATAGTTTTCCCGTTATTCAGCACGAAAAAAAAAAAAAATCCGAAAAAACATGCCTCAGGAAAATTGCTGTAGTTCATATAATACATGTCCAAAAAAATATTTTACTTATGCATATGAAAGCTGAAGTTAATGCCTACATCATGAAGGCAAGAAATAGTTTTTTAATTTTTTTTTAATGAAATGGTCACAAAAAGTTCAAAAAAGTGGTCTAAAAAACCTACTTTTCATTCGATTGCTAGTAAATACTGTTTGAGCGATGGTAGAGTTTTGAAAAAAATATGACTACAAAATCTTTTGAAATTCCAACATTTTGCTGTCTTTAGATTTTTTATGCAACAAAAATTGAATTTACTGGAATTTTTCAAAGTTCACTACTTTGCGCGAATTTTTTACAAACTGAAATTTCATCTGTTTTTGTGGTCCACTGTCAGGTTGTACCCGGATTATCAGTGCTTTTACTTTGTTTGGACCAATCAAGAGTATATTCATTGGAAAGCACATTTAATCTACATTCTAGAGAGGTGCTACAATTCACGCTGTGAGATTTCACAAAAATATGAAAATTATAATCGTAAAATCATTCCTGAATTTCTAGAACTACGAGCAGCGGTCCAGCAAAACGTGTTTGTTTGCTCTCCGAGTAGGTATGGTGGGTGGTTATTCGGGCAGAGAGCGAAGCCGACAGACCAAGAAATGCATGACACGCATCGTTATTTCGTCTGTCGGCTTCGCTCTCTGCCCGAATAACCACCCACCGTACCTACTCGGAGAGCAAACAAACACGTTTTGCTGAACCGCTGCTTGTAGTTCTAGAAATTCAGGAATGATTTTACGTTTATAATTTTCATATTTTTGTGAAATCTCACAGCGTGAATTGTTGTCTCTAGAATGTAGATTAAATGTGCTTTCCAATGAATAAACTCTTGATTGGTCCAAACAAAGTAAAAGCACTGATAATCCGGGTACAACCTGACGGTGGACCACAAAAACAGACGAAATTTCAATTTGTAAAAAAATGGCGCAAAGTAGTGAACTTTGAAAAATTCCAGTAAATTCAATTTTTGTTGCATAAAAAATCTAAAAACAGTAAAATGTTGGAATTTCAAAAGATTTTGTAGTCATATTTTTTTCAAAACTCTACCATCGCTCAAACAGTATTTACTAGCAATCGAATGAAAAGTAGGTTTTGTAGACCACTTTTTTGAATTTTTTGTGACCATTTCATTAAAAAAAACTTAAAAAATTATTTCTTGTCTTCATGATATAGGCATTGACTTCAGCTTTCATATGCATAAGGCAAATATTTTTTTGGACGTGTAACATATGAACTACAGCAGTTTTCGTAAGGCATGTTTTTTCGGATTTTTTTTTCTTTCATGCTGAATAACGAGAAAACTTGTAACTTTAGCTGTATATAATGTTCGAAACATATTTTACTGATATTACAAGGTTTCTATTGATATATGTTTTATATGAAGTTCATAATAATTCAAACGAATTAAATAGATTTTACTTTTGGAGTGTCAAAATGACACTCTAAGTCGGAATAGGGAGTTTTTTTTGTCCAGGCTTCCAGGGTTCGTCCATAAATAAAGTAAAGATGCAATATTAAAGAACTTTTGAATTCATTTAGGGTCCCCGAAGAAATTTTTCGTTTTTGAGCTTCTGAAAAAAGTTACAAGCATTCAAACTTGCAATAGTGTCAAAATGACACTCTAATGCGGATGAGGGTTAAGTTGACAAAACTTAAACGATGTTCGATATTTCTTTAAAAAAATTTGGCTTTTACCACTCGTATTTTCAATATAGAAAATAAACATTTTAAACAATTTCTAACTTCAAAACATTAAACTGAATAAAATTGCCGATGAAAAACAAATAATAAAATTGTGCATCTTCGCGCACATCAACATGGTCAAAAACAACAAAAGTGAGAAAACGAGGAAGTGTATTTGAAAGTAAGCGCAAGTTTCAATTATGGTTTCTGAACAATTTTTGGGTTAAATGTTTTATGCTTCAAAATTATGATTATTTATAAATATTTACTTTGTTACGATAGTTTTCATTTATCGTTCGTTGGAAGTTATCTGATATATAATTTTTGATATGGATTTCCAGAGAAAACACGTTTCTAAGCTTCTGCGTTTTCCCGTAATTTAATGAACAAAAATCAATGAGAAAAACATATGGTAGATTACAGTTATTTAATATCTAAAAACACACTTTCCGATTGCAACTAAGTTAAAAAAAAAACAAGTTTTCAACATCAATTTTTTTGTCAATATCAGTCACTGTTGAAAATATTCGTCCATGTGTTAAAGTTTCCCATTGGCACTGGTGTATTCAATTAACACATTCCTAGCATGAAAACCAATCTGTTGACTTTTTCTCCACATTCCCAGTATCTAAACAGAGGCATTTTTGAGTTCATTATTTGTCCCTTCCTCGTACATAATAGAAAATGTTTCCGATACATTCATTCATTCCGATTCACAACTATTTTTAGCCACATAAATGAAGGTACCGGGCAGACCCATGCACCATTCCATGAACCGGAAAATCAAATCCCCCTTCTTTGGGAATCCACTCGAAGGGATGACTTCCTCCAATGCTACCCCCACCTGTTCAACGGATCAAATCCCTTCAATCAAATACAAAAAAGAGACAAAACACTAGCAGCAGCAGCAGCCGCATCATCAAAACGCCCTCATCTCTAACCAGCACTTGAACGTTGCCGCCCCTCTTCAATGAGAAAATCGCACTTTTCAACCCGATCGTCTGATTGTCGAATAGACGAGCTGAAGGAAGGTGAGGAGGGGTCAACTTAGAAAACATTCTGCCTCTTTTGCCATCGTTGAAACTTCCGAACCCCTTCCCGAAATGCGAAAACACTGGATAGTGTGGTGTGAGGGGATGAAAGAACTTTGTGTGTACGTCAATCAGAAGAATCTTGATATTGCATCAAACTGGACCCGTTCCGATTCCCACAAACCCTCGACCATCGCCTTTCACCGGGTTCGTCATCAATAGTGTCCGTCAACATTGTTTCCAATTGCACCGAAAAGGACGAACTGGGATTTGGTTCGGGTGGGGGGAAAAGCCAACAGTCGAAATCCTCACGTGGTGTTTGCTTTTGCAGATTTTCCTCTCATTCCAGGAAACCGAGGCAGGGGCAATCCTTCGGAATATTGGAGTGGGAATGGGTTGGGTGAGACATTCAGCCAGCCAGCCAGCCAGTCAGCCGGAGTCAGAGTCTGGGACAAGCAAAAGGAACAAAAAAAAGGTCGTTGGGATGCCCGGTTTTTGCGCTCACGGAACCGGTTCTGTTTGCGAATCGAATGGAGGAGAGAGATTTGGGAAAATTTGAGCTCAACCGAACCGATTCTGTTTTGTTTTGAGTGGAGTTTTCGTACAGTGAGGGTGGTTTGTTGTTGTCGCTCTCTGGAGCCACCCGGTTAGAATTAACAGCTGGTGAATCGGGTTTCTCATTCAGTTTCTCACTGTTCACGCCAAGGAACCGCCAATCGGTTTGAATTGAAGGTGGAATAGCACACTTTGGCAGTAGGAAGTCGACATAGAGAATTTTTTACCAGCTGTAGTTGGAAAAAAGATTCATGAACCGTTTCCGATGTCCCTGTCTGGATCGGAGCTCAGTTTGCTTCCGTTCGCGTTCGTATTCGGTTGTGAAATTGTGACCCTCGATCCTGGGAAAAGGTCCACGACGTTTCGAGTTTGGTGTTTTCTCTCTATAACAGTAGCCGGACGAAGACACTGCTGGGTCTTGGATTTGCTTCGGGTTTTCGAACGACGAGTGCGTGTTGTTCTGGCAGGATGCGGAAAAAGTGAAAATATGGAAAACCTGAATCGGAAAAGTGTTTTGGATTAACAAACAACGGTGTGCTTAGGGCTGTTTTTCGGTCTCGCGAGCCTTGTTATCACGCAAATTTTCGGTCCGTAACACAGTTTCTGGTTGTCAAAAACTTGTATTCGTGGGCTTATTCATCCCGTCGACGTGAGTTATGTGGAGGAATTCGGGTGAATCGACACGAACGGGAGATGTTCATCTGTGGTTCAAGTGTGTTACGGCATATTATTGATATTCTGAGAATTTTCCAGCATCCGGTGGGACCGCATCGGAAAAGTCTATAAATAAATGTTGGCACGAAGTTCACCATAAGGCAGGGCTCTGCTAGTGATGACGTCTTCTCGAAGAATTTAAGGATAAAAGTTGTCGGGTGAAAAGTATCAAAAACACACAAACTTCGATACTGAGCGAAGTTCTTCTCGGTTTTATTCGGTTCTTCCTTTTAAGATTGTTGGGCAAAATTCTCGTCTCAAAGTTCGCGTTCCATAAGAAAAAGGTCTTCACTCGGGAGTTCACAGGAGCAGATCTGCAATAAAAATAAGCAAGACCATATAGAGTGCTCGTTGTGCTTTCAGTAAAAATTTCACTAAAAGATCACCTAGCAGCATCCGCAAATGTTTTTCATCGCTCTCACACGGAGTGCAACCCTTCGGAATCACCCATAAGTGGAAGTGACTTGTGAAGACAAGTACGTGTTTACCAAATATCCAACTCCAACATCATAAACCATTCGACCGCAATCCTGTTCTCACCGGTGGAAGTTTGAGGGGGGAAATTTTTAGATAAAGTGTGACGAGTCAGTGTCAGTATATCGGGTGTTATTTTTGAGGCAGCCAAAATTTGTTTCCCTTCCCCCCTCTTCGAGCGGAACCGGAACCAGTGAAAAAAAGAGGCAACTACAAGAAAGTTGACACATTCTTGGCACATGTTCAACGTCGAGGTTCCACTTCAGGCCGGATGTTGCCCTGAACGCCAAGAAATAACAACAATCTCATCAACAACAACAACAGCAACAACCAAAACGACGACGACTGCCAAAGTCAAAACGGATTTTTCCGGGAAGGTGGCACGCTGGTGGGTAGCTCCTAGTTTGTAGAAGAAAGAAAAATAAATCAAAAAAACCCAAACCAAAATAAAAAAATATCAAATATCGAAATACTATTTCTCTAGAGTGGCTTTCGGTAGCGGTGATGGTGGTGTGAATTTTGATTTGTGAGTTGTTTTTGCCCGTTTCGGCCGTGTGGGGATGTTTTATATTTTCCGAATTTGGGAAGGCACAACTGATGATTCCGGGGGCCTGAAGGCGGAACATAAAGTTGGGATTGTCGTTTTGGGGTTTTTCGACGTTCGTTCGTTCGTTCGTTCGTTCCAAACCCGTTATTTACTATTTGGTGCGGTTAACATGGCGCAAGAGAGCTAGTGTGATTTGTATTGTGGGGTGCGAGAGAAAAAAAAACGAGGCACTGGATGGGTTGGTTTTTTTTTTCGTCCCGTTATCCTTTTTGGTGCCTATCGAGGACCGGGGTTGTGATGTTGTTTAATATGCTCATCAGATAGGAGCTGCATGTGGCCTTGTTGGTGTTGTTTTTTCATCTTCACTGGTTTTGTTTTCGATGACTCATGTCACGCATTGGTTTACGATTGTGTTCTGGCATAAGGGAATCTGTTGTGTGCCTATGTTGATTGGTGTTTTATGGATAGTGGAAATTGTTGTATTCACGTCGCAAATGGTTGACCACAATTTATTTTCTGAAGAACATGATGCTTCAATTTGTTTAATTGCTCTTATTGGTGTGCGATGGGTTACAATATTTTTACTTTGAAGAAGTGGAAACATTCTAAACATAAAATCACACATTAAATAACGTTAAAACTGTTACAAGTTGGCGTGAAAAGTTTTTTTTTAGTTTTTGTGTATTGTTGAGAAAACATATATATTTCTGATTACTGTTTTAAAGCCCCCTTAAATCTAAAAAAAAATTGGTGTGAAATCTTTAAACATTTGAAACTAAATGGATTTGTTTTTTTTCATCCAATAAATGAAACATTGTGACAAATTCAAGCCAATGAATTAAAGGCAAAAAATGAGTTTTTATTGTTATAGAAAAGTAACTCCTCAAAGTTAAACTATGCCTAGTCTTTTAAGTTGAGAAATGTCAAAAATTGTATCAAGTCAAGTGCCTAGGAAGCTGTGTTTGGCATCGCTTACTGAAAAATTTGCACCACTAGTTAAATCGCTAACTCATTCAAAGTTAGCAATCGCTAATAAAATACGCTGAATGTGCTGGAAAAGTTATCACTTCAAGCTAAAGCTCTAATCGCTAATCGCAAACTGTTGACCAACAACAGAAGTGGAAAGTATTTTATAAAAATTTGAAAAAATAATCGAGTTTACGAACAGTAAGCAAGCAGAGCAAAAAAACAAAATTAGGAAGATAGAAGTTATATCGCTTTACGTTTCCTTGAGTTTTTTTGAAATTTTTGTAAAAAACTCACCCGATTTATCAGTTTTGTGAAATTTAGATTGCTTACAACCTTTTAATGTGTTCTTCTGCTATGAACGTTGTGAAAAGAAGTTTTAATAGAAAGAAAAGTGAAGACAAAATCTTTCTCTGATTCCATTACGCTTTCCTTCACTTAGACCATCAGAAGTGGGTCAGAATCATCTTAGCATGATCAATGACAAACAGTATAACCTATCAGTAAAAATGTCTGAGATTGATAAAAATCTATGGGAGTTAGCGGTCTCTTAACTCGTTAGTTCAATCAATATTTAGCGGCAGAATTAAGTCGCAATCAAAAAGTTAGCGGACTAATGAGCGATATGCGGATCAGCACTTTTGTGCCGAAAACCATAGAAATGTAGAAATTTACATACCAAATTATTAAAACCGACTTTTGGTATTTTGGGCCTTTTTAAATATCAAAATAAAATTTAATATAGTGTTACAAAAATAATGCTAAGAATTTTTGAATATCATTGATGACTTGACCTGAATAAAAAGAAACTTTAGCATGCATGTTTTATCCAGAACAGTTGGTATACATTTAAGATAGCATGTTCAACAAATAAATCATATATAATTGACTAACATGACCCTGCTCGAGTTCTCAAAAAGGTTTGAACTCATTTTTTTTTGTTTCTTCAAAACCGTATTTGAAATAACTACATTTAATGTTTGCCATAAAAACTTCACCGAAAACGAAAGATTATAGCGTTAGGATGAACTAATCAGAAAATTCAAGAATATTTTTGGTGTTTATCAAAGTGTACAATTATGGCTAAATGATATGGTTGAGGATTGGAACTTAACGTTTTTATATGTTCATTAATTTGAAATTTAAAAACAGATTCTTAATCATAAAAACCCAAAAAAAACTTATTAAGTATTTTTTTTTTTACATTTTCATGAATATCTCACAAAACTAAAAAATGATGATTTTTAGGAGAGTAGCAGATTGAATTAGTGAAAGTGGCTAGACACTGTTTTCACGTTTGTATGGACAATGTGGCGCTATTAAGTGTCTTTTCTTAAACCTGATAACATAAATCGATGAACAATTTTCAAAGATAGTTTGGCTTCCATATTGTACGTATTTCATGACTTTCGGAAAAAAAAATCTGATCATTTTTGGCTGGTACGCACACAGTCGGTATTGCGTGATTTCGAAATTTTGCAAAAAAAAATGTGATGAAAGAAAAATTAGATAGGTTCTATTTCACCTGTGTGGGGTGCGGGTATCGTCTGTATTGATTTTTTTTAACTTCGAGTGTTACTTTACAATAAGATTTACTTTCCAATTAAAGCGATCGAAGAGATCAATGCGCATATTGATGTTGATATTGTTCTATGCTGCTTAGCAAAAAATCGATATCAAGTGTCCCGTCAGTCTAGTCAGTGATAGTTTTCCAGTTTCTTTAGCAATAAATCTCAGAAAAAAAAACCAAATTTATGAGAAAGGCTATTGCTCCAAATCAAAACTTGAAAGTTTACATTTTTTCAATTCTTCAGATTTAAATCATCAAAAATAAGGAGTATTCACGAATGAAAGTTGACATTGTTTATTTAGTAAATGACATATTATGAAAAAATAATAAATCAGGTTTAAAAATCAAAAAATATCTGAGAAAACTAAGAACCTAACGCCTTGTCTCTATTCAGAGTGCGAGTAAAGTTTTTCACAATTGGTTTAAAAAATGTTTTCTCTTTGTATCCATAACCGGCTCTACCCAGCAAAAATTATTTCCTGTAAAATTACGCAAATGTCCTGTAACAAAAAAGAGTAGGACATTTACCGTAATTTTAAAGGTCGAAAAACAAATAACGGGACATTTAATTTTCAGTGCACAACTTTTTTACAGGACATTTGCTGTAATAATAAATGAATCTTCGTTAACTTTCAAGGAAAACTATTTAAAATTACAGGTTTTGTTAGTTACAGGTTGATTTATTTTAAAGGTAGCAGTTTCAGTGACACGTTATAGTCTAAAAAATATTTCAGTGTATTTTCTAATGGTTGTCCATAGTGTAGTGGCATCTGAACCATGTTTCTCATGATGTATATTGATTAAATAAGGAATTCAGCTATTTTTCGAAAAATATTAATTTCTTCTGGTTTCAGCTGATAAACAGTATAAGAAGTGATTTCTTAAGCCTCATATCGTATAAAAACAAAAAAAGATTAACAGTTTACAAAATTAAGCCAGAAAGTTTTATTTACTAACTTTTGACAGTAAATTTGGTCATTAACTGCAACTAGTGTGCAAAATCCAGAGCTCTTCAACCCACAAATACAATTTTCGTATCCTACCAACACATACTTAAATTTTTTTTTTTTTATTTATTGCATCATATGTACTTCTGATACCCATGGCAACTGATACATGCTGATCCTGTCGAGAAAACCAAAACAAATAATTGAATGTCAAAAATAATGAGGTAGGAAGAAGATTGGCACTCGGTACACACTATATAAAATAGCATAATATAGTTAAGGAAGTTGAATCTGTGAGATTTCGTTTCAACCGTTGCTGTGGTGTGGTAAAGAAGAAGCTCCCGTGCAAAATGATGCTCCACTACATTCCAGCAAAACAAGAAAAACATTTTATGGGATTTTTTTCTATTGGATAAGGCCGGAAAAAATATTATTTTTTTCTTTTGTCACCCCCTTCCCCTCCCTTCGAAAACCCCCCAAAAACCAGAAGGAGGGAATAAATAAAGTTTAAAGTACTTTATGGAATTTATGAAGAATTTATCTAATATACGAAAGATTACAAAAGCAGAAATCAAATTTTGGAAGATGAGTGTTTTATCATCTTTAGTATTCTTGATTTTATTGAATTTGTCTGCAGTATACAGTTTTGTTACATACATGCTTTCGTGCAATTTATTCCAATGAATAAGTTTTTTGTATAATTTTTTTGTAAATAGAATCTTGTAAGGATAGAATCTTGTATGGATAATATTCCAACTTTATGGAAGTTTATTAGGCCGGAACAAATTTCAAATCCTTCTTTTGTCACTCGGAGTTGGAACATTGTGGGGGGGGGGGGGGGGGGTACAATAAAAAATAATGTGAAATACAAATAAATTGGAATAAATTTCGTAAAACCTTGTATGCAACAAAGTTGCATACAATATCACTGCACAAAACCTAAAAAACGAATAATTTTTTATCGAAAAATTCAATACAATCAATAAGACGAATGGTGAAATAACTTCCATCTTCCAAAATTAGTTTTTTCGTCTTATAATATTTTGGATTCTAGATTTTGGAAATTTAGAAGGGGGGGGGGGGGGTGACAAAAGAAGAAATTGATATTTGTTCCAGCCTTATTGGAGTAGTGTCCGATTTGTGAATATGGTGAGCATCTCGTTTGGGGTGAGTTTGACTTTTACCGATCTCAGTTGCGGCTGCGTAATGTGTTTCCGATGTGTATCTGCAAGAGGATTTGATTTCAAACCCAATTTGTCGAAATTTGAAAAATTGCAGGTTGGGTTTGATGGAAAAACAAATTCGTGACAGCTTAAACTGGTCAACGTACATCTGACCAACAAAACCAACATATAGAATAGACCAAGAAATAAAATACTAAATTAAGAATCACTGAAAAACTCGGAAGTTTGTAAATCTTACCCGGATAATTTATTTGGCCTTAGTGGATGATCAGCAATCATTTTAATCATTTCCTGTTGATCTTTAAGTAGCATCGTTCTTCTGCGACCAACAGATTTTATCTGATGAAATTCTCGGTCCTGAAGGGCATCCGGTTTGGTCTGCTGTTCAGCCGGGACTTCCACCGATCCCATTGGCTAAAAACTGTGCCGCATCCGGTGAAAACCAACCTGAAGAGAATCATAAAAGAACAAACCTAGGAAGTTTCGAAATTTTACCCGGCTCTGTTTAAGATTTCTTATGAAAAATTTAAAATGGTTGAATTTTGAATTTTTTAAATGCAACCAGATGATAAATTATTATTTCAACTGTAATTGTGATTCTCATGTAATTGATTGTTTTAATTCACAAATTTCTAGGTTTTGAAACTCACTAGATGAAAACAACTGAGAATTTTGGATGAATAATCTAAAATATCCATGTATGGGGTGCCCCATTTTATCTAACCACGATTAAAAACATACTGTTCGTTTTAAATCGTGCTTAGATAAAATGGGGCACCAATTTTGAAGCAAATCCTAATTTTATTTCACTTTTATCTTCTTTTAAGTCTTTTATTTTTTACAGTGATTCAACCCAAAATTTTATTCCAGTGAATCGTTCATCAAGGCTGCTTATTGGCTTCAGCACAGACTGATTTGGGATGATTTGATCACTTTTTCCAGTATTTTGCGAAGTTATCGATAGAATCTGTAGGCTTTACATGTTTTCTTAGACACGATTTGGTAAGGGCCCCTAAAAGTTTCAATCGATCTCACTTTAGGACAATTTTGCACATTCATCTCCTTTGGTACCAAGACACGAACGCCACAAACGTGGTTAAGTGTCTATGATTAGAGAAAAAAAATCTCCTTCGGTACCATCTGGACTTTGTTGGATTGGTACCAATCCATGTCTTTTGAGTAGTGAACTCATGCCAAATCCGACCAAAATAGTACTAGGTGATCATGCTTTCAGATCATGGGGAGCAGGTGATGGTTCAGGCACTCTCGGACGTAGACATCTGTATTCAATATGTCAGTAATCCGGTCCAAAGTTTTGTCCATCGGACTCGGTTTCTGCCTGGAATGTTTTGTCCACGAAGCTGCTTTCCTCTCCATACTTCTAAATCGCATTTAGAACCACGCCAATGCTTATTTCTCCTTTTTTCGCTATGTGACTAAGCGAAATGTTATGGATGAACAGCATTTGTTCACGGTATTTATGCACTTTTCCGGCGAAATGCTTCTCTTATTTACGAAAATAATAAAAACTAGAGCTCACGGTACACAGAGTTTCAAGTTGACCGTCATCCCGAATGAGCAAGGTTGAATCAAAATCGTGCTTAGATGTAATGAGACACCCTACATAATAAACTTAATCTAATTGAACTGAAGTTTTGTGCGATTTTCAATTTGTACACTTATGTATTTTATACGCGGTTTGATTTTGCTTAATTTATCTAACACGGCTTCTTTAAGCACGATTTTTTTTGCCATGGGCACGGTTCTCCTACACCGCTCTCGCAAATTGACACGTTTTTTGAGCGAAAATGTTTCAAGTCTAACGATGAATTTTATGCCTCGTTGAAAAAAATCTCTGTGTATTTTTATGGTACAGCTCGATAAATCGATAAACATTTAAGTGAGATATAAAAAAATTCTTACATAAAAAAAATTTCTTTAGAGGGGTGACGGGGTGACACCACTTTATAATTCTTTTTTTTTTAATGATCTATATATATAAAAAGCAATTTCTGCGGGTTTGTTTGTTTGTTTGTTTGTCCACTTTAGGCTCAGCCATCTTAAGAGCTATAGAGCTGAAATTTGGCATGGATACTCATTAAGACCAGGAATGATGAAAAATGTTTTCAGATTTACGGATGACCCCTTTTAAAGGGGGTCGTCCATACAAGACAAATATTGTTTTCGCGATATTGACGTTATTTATCGTCGGATCGTGACAAAAATTTGCACATAGGGGTTTTGAGAGATGAGAAATTGATTTCATGTATTGAATTTCATGTCAGGGGTCGGCAAAAGGGGTCGTCCATATGAACTTTTCAGTGTTTTTACTATATTGGCGTTATTATGCATTGGATTGATATGAAAATTTGCACATGAGTGTTTTGAGGGACGAGCAATCGTTTACAGGTATGTATCAAATTCAGAATCAGGGGGCGGCCGAAGGGGTCATCCATATCAACTTTTTTATGTTTTTACGATATTGGCTTTATTATGCATTGTATAGAGATGAAAATTTGCAGACAGGAATTTTATGGAACGGACAATCGATTCCAGTTATCAAATTTAGTAGAAGGGATCGGCAAAAGAGGTCGTCCATATCAACTGTTCAATGTTTTTGCGATATTGGCGTAGTTATAGATTTGTTTTTGATGAAAATTTGCATAAGAGTAGTTTGAGGAACGATCAATCGATTCCTATTTTCAAACTCAGGGTCAAAGATCGGCCAAAGGGGTCGTCCATATTAACACTATTTTTGCGATATTAATGCTTAAATACATTGGATTAAGATGGAAACTTGGTACGTGGGAGTTTCAAGGAACGAGTAATTGATTTCGGGAGTCGAACTTTTATTCAGCGGTCTGCGTAAGGGGTCTTCCTTATAAACTGTTCAATGTTTTGCGGTATTGGCGTTATTATGCATTAGATAGAGATGAAAATTTCCACATAGAAGTTTTGAGGGACGCTCAATTGTTTTAGATTTCAAATCTCGAGTCAGGGGTCGGCAAAAATGGTCGTCCATATTTTCTGTTCACTGTTTTTGCTAAATTGGGGGTTATTCTGCGAGTCGAGTGACGTGATTCTTAAAATTTCACTCCTTTATCCTGACTCCAGGAAATGTTTCAGAGAAGAAACGTTAGTATGAATGAGCTCCAAAAATCGATCACAGGACATTTGAACTGAAACTTCTAGCCTAGAGTGGTTTCTAGAGTCGGCAAAACGAGGTGACAATTTTGCACATCACGTCACGTGACTCTCAGACTAAGTTCCATTGTCTTGCTTTTACATCGGATTGTAATGAAAATTTGCACATGGGAGTTTTACAGCACATGTAATTGATTTCACGTGTCAAATTTTGACAAGGAATCAGTAAAAGCGTTTGCAGAACACAGAATCGATTCCTGATAACAAACTTTCTTTTAGACGAGAGAAAAAGGGGTCGTCCACATTTACTGTTTAATGTTTTTGCAATAATTATTTTATTATGCATGAGATCCAGACAAAAATTCATTTAGACATAATTTCGTTGTTATGCATCCGAAAAAGATAAAAATTTGTACACGGGTGTTCTCTTCGATAGTCAATCAATTTCTTATTTTAAATTTTAATTTGGTAGACAAGCAAATAGGTCGCTTGGAAATTTTGTTTAGTATTTTAAGCAATGTTTTGGTGGAAATGTGTCCAAATTACCAACCAAATACAAAATCATCAGCTTTAAAGTTAAAAGCGAAACGAAGTTCGTACGGGATCAGCTAGTTAATTTATAATTATACCAAGCCAAACCCTATATTCTTTTTAGTTTTCCTGGTGAATTTACATTGATTTCAAGTTTTATGTTGAAAATATTTTACAAAAGAATAACATGTTTTTGTTTTAGTAATTTGGTCTAAACTTGATCTTACAGTTTTTGCTCCAGTCTTAACCGATAAAAGATTGGAGTTTTTTTTGGTAAAAATACACACAAGATAAGTATAATTTTAAGGGCACCTACCTGCGACTTCGATTTTTTTGTATTTTGTGTCAAAGTTACTTATAGCGAAAGTATAATAAGCTTGCCAGCTTGCCAGATTGCCCGGTTTTACCCGGACTTGCCCAGAAATTTAACACCAAATTTAGGTTAAGTCTGGTCTGGCCCGGATTTATTCATTTTATTTGCAAAATTTTACAAAAATAACAAAATTACAAACCTTAATTGAGTATTATATTTAATTTGATAAACCTGAATAATTTTGAACGGTGTTTTGGAAGCCTGAAATAAGATTCAAAATCTGCTGATATATTGATGGAAAAAACAATATTTCAAGTATTTTCTTCATGATTTTAATTGAAAAAATCTGTGATTTTTATCAAATTTGCTCGGATTTACTCAGATTTGGAGTAAAAAGTTTTGATGTCAAATGCTCACATTTTCCAGGTTTTCGATAAATTACCCCGCATTTGCCCGGTCCCGATACGTCCGGGAAAAATTCCAGCCACCTAAACGTATAACAAGCGGCCGTATAGCCAGGGATGAGTGTATTTGGTTCAAAAATAAATCGAGCTTGAAAATATTTGCGACCTTCATTAGAATCGTAAATCTACAATAAAAATAATTATAAATATATAAAAATTGGACTTGTGATATAGCTCAGTTGGCAAGTCCGTTGCTCCCTGAGCCGATGTCCGTGAGTTCAAGCCCAAAAGTAGACACCAAACACAGTTGTACCGGAAAAGTTTTATTATAACTGTCCGCAATGTTGTTGGTATGAAGTCGCGATGGATAGTAAGATGTTTAAATGACTAAAATCGATACAAAAAAATAATAAATATTGTATCTAGTATCACGGGGTTAAATTAAAATACCACGTAGTTATTTTTTATTTTTCATATTGTCAAAACATTATACATATGCAAGCGCATATGTTAAGCTTGAGCTATGAATTTCTGTATCATAATTTTTTCATCATTCAGCCAGTACAGAAAAAGCACTGTATTGAGATATTTTCTATGCTGCAGCTATAAAGAACTTTCTCAGCAAATCCCCACCAGCCAAATGCTTCACCGGAAGTCATTTATGCACTGCACCCTATTTACTCATTCTTCCGAAATCGGAAGCTCGCTCAGTCAAGTGGAAAAATAAACTCACCCTGGCTGGCAAACAAAATCACCGCTCGCGAGAAAAGAGTACAATCACTTCCTTAAATCAATGCTGCTTCGAATTTTCCACCCGGAAACGACTGCTATGAAACAAAGCAAAAGCCAAAATTTCGACATCCAAATCCCGGAAAGACCCGGACTCCGAGATGGCCGCTGCTCTTGCTGATTTTGGCATTTAGGGCACCGGGTTCATCATAAACTAACTGCACGGTTTTCTGCTTTCCAATCATCCCCACACACCATCAGCAGCAGCAGCAATATCAACAACGCCGTTTCGGGAAAAGTGCAAATTGCTAGCTCATGATTTATTTTCCATTATGATTAGCCGAATGTTGCTTCACTGTTGCTCTCGCCGTCTGCGCTTCTGCCTTTCTACTCGTCCGACGGTGTTTTTGGGAAAGCTTTTCTTTCTCGCCACAAGTGCCCGGGGGTGCTGTTTTACTCCGGAACTGCTTCGCGAAATTGGCGTGGGAGGATCCCATCGAACGGCGACGACTTGTTCTGCAGGAGCAACACCAAAATCCCGGCTCGGTACCTACACACCATCATCAGTCTTGGTTTTTCGGGGCGATGTGCTGTGGTGTGGTTTTAGGAACTTTCTTTTTCCCATCGAATTTGACCAGTTTTCCACCTCCGCGGGTGGAAAATCGTCGTTAGCATAAAAACAAATGAAAATGCATTTCGCGTGAGTGACTGTTATTGTTATTATAACATCGTTGTCGTTGTTTGTCGAATGATGTCCTGGATCGCTGACTTTCTTGTTCGCTTCCTTCCTTCCGTTTAGCCGGGCATAACGCTGATGTTGAACGAGAGCTTGGGGAATATCATTTTTCCTGTGTTCTTTTCCGGTTTTTTATTTTCAATTTTGTATCGGAAACTTCTGATCAGGCAACGAGACAACAACCTGCAGGGACAATGTATTTCGGAGCCGTAATTTCCCCTGGTGAAGTCATTGTTCGAAAGTCCGATCAATGAACAACCTTCTGGCGTTTGAGAACAGTCGAAATGGGAAGCCATTCAAATGAAAATTGTGGAATTGTTGTAATTTTGATGTTCCAAAAATCTTTAAAAGATGTTAAATGATTTAGATGCTCAAAAGAACGAAAATATTGTTAAACTAGATGGAATTGTCACGTCATAAAGCCATCGATTTTGTTAATTTTAGAGTTGATTTAGACATTTCATATGAGGCTTCATATAAGCTTCCACATGCTCCGAGACTAACGTTTTTGGGATTCATCGCAAAATAAAAAACAAAAAATGTTTTGATAACAAAAAAAATAATTTTGGCTTCGCTATACTTAAAGTTTGTGTCGTTCCAGACAAACGAGATTGATGAAAAATTATCTTAAGTTTTATTTACCAACTGTGTTTGCTCTTCCAATATTGTGAACATTTTATATAGTGTTTTGTTTATAATACAAAATGAGGTTAAAAAAATCTAGAGAGATCAAGCTTTTTGGGCTCTGTGAAACAAAACTAATACCTGCTGAAAGTTTTTGCAGCTAGTTAAAACTTGTTTTCAACACGCCACATTTGGATTGAAGCCCTCATGATCAGAGGGAGATAAGTGTAAAATCATCGATTCTAAATTTAGTTCAATTATCGATTTATCTGATCTTAATCTATCTCTAGTGCAAAACTTAGGTTTTACAAAAAAAAAGGGAATTAAAAACTTTGAATTTATCTCTCTCTGATTCTGAACGCCTAAATCATGCAGTCAACGTGAAATTTACAGCAGATTCGATTTATAGATATGAGGATTTTTTTTTATTATCTGACGGGTTTGCGCCGGGTGTCTTCAGATCTTCACCTTAATAGAAAATTGGGTTCATTTTTACGACTTAAAAACAGATTTTTACAGATTTCTAACATTTTAATTTTTCAAGTTAGATTTGGTTAATTTTTTTTTGTAAATAAAACTAGCTGACCCGTTGTGCTTTGCTACACCTTCCGAAAATAAATGTAATTTGTAAAAATTTATTCAAATTTACATTTTAGAGAGCATTTTTTTAAATCAAACCTCATCATACTTCAGAACCAACAACTTTGAAATGAGAGCTGTAGCTGCAGTTCTGAATTGCAATTCAAAGATGGTTTATATTATTTACTGAAACTTTATCTCTAAACTCGTTTTTCAAGAACTGAAATTTGTACTCTGTACCCAAAAATACCTTTTTAAATATGGTCCCTTCTTTGAAAAGCTCTTTATCTTAAATTTACATTGGAGCTCCCCCATTTTTTCCAATTTTGTCCCCACTGCATGAAGAAAGTAGGCAAATTTAACCGGCTCGAGTTTACATAAATTACTAATTGAAAGATAAAGATTCGCATATTGGAATTTATTGCAAATTGTACTTTATGGAGATAAAATTTTTAAAACCGATGAATAGCGTGAATCGAGACAGTTTTTTGAGTATATTCCTAATATTTTGTATTATGAGCACTTCCAGCTCCTGATAAGCTTTAAGCTTGGGGTATTTTTTGGAGTTGAAAAAATAAGGTATAGAAATTAAAAAAAAAACGATGAAAAGAATTTTTAATAACCATTTTCAAACAGCTTTTTTCACCATCCTCGCCTACGAAGCAGTTTGAATATCTATCCTTTTTGCGCCAAAATTATGTTAAAAAAATGCTTCGCCATATTCCAAACTCGTGGACATGAGACATTATAGCTTGAAGTTTCCCCAAACAACACTTACCATGGTAATAAAAAATATATTAAATTTGTTATGTATTAAATACAGTGCAAATTTCTTTTTTTTTTTAAATTTACTACGGCAAAAAATATAAATATTTAAAAAAAATATCAGTTGCATCACTAAATAAGTTCTCAGCGTTTTTTTTTTTAAATTTTCTTTTTGAAAATCAAACATTCAAAAATGTTGGAAAAATCAAATTTCTAAGGTTACATTTGTCCCGTATATTGGGGCAAGTGTCAATGCAAAGCTTATTTACAGATGCGTCAGAGTAATGGCTTTAAAATGGATTTAATACGTATTCCTGTTTTTTGTTCTATCAAGTTTCACTGATATATCTTCAGTATTCCTGCAGTATAAATTTATGTTTGTTACTCCACTTTTAACGAATGCTGTTCAAACGGAATGACCTTCATTTACAAAGACATTTAAGAATTGTCAATATTCGCTTCAGTTTCAACATTCTGAATACCCCTTCAGGTCTTTCCAACATATTGAATCATTTTGAAGATGAATTTCTAAAAAGTTCGACGTTTGCCCTTGGCCTACCGTGTAAGTTGACAGGAGGGAATATTGTATTTATCACTTTAAGGGTTTACTAAAAATTTCTCATAAAAATTTTGCGTCCAGTTGAATATCAGTTCTAAAGTCTCGCTTTTTAAAAACGAAGCGGATCAAAAGTCTCTTTTATGCAGCCATGAAACACAAAAACACTTTTCATATTAAGTACGTACTTGAATTAGTATGTAATCAAAAAGTACGATGGTTTTTTCAGAGTTATTTGAAATAAAAAACTCCCATATGCATTTCTAAATTCGTTTCCGTTGTGTATTTGGGCCGAAGTAACAATTTCTAGAAGAAAACATAATTTTTTTTTTTAACAGAAAAAGTTGAACGTTTGAACATGTTCTAATGTTCCTTGAATGAAAAGTCGAATGCTACCTACATTAACACGAACTAAATATGGCAGTATTTTTGCAAATCTTTCAATTGGTTTTGATTCGATTGATAAAATACCAATCCGTGTTACATCTAGGCGTTATTTATTACCACGTGCAATTAAGCAAGAGAAAACACATCAAAGTTGCATATCGTCCCCACGTGCATAAGAAACATAGGTACTTGGTTGAGGAACAGGCGCCTATTTTAAATTAGTCCAGCGATCAATGAACAGTATGATTTAGTTACTATCCACTTGTGACGACGTTTGCTTGACCATAGAGACGAAAAACAAACCCCTCAAATAAAAGAAAATCTCTAAAAATGGATGCCATAACTTTTCAATTCCAGATTTTGGCAAAAAAAAAAAATGTATGTATATGTTTTATTCGATCGGCAAAATTTCAAACTGGGTCTCATCTAGGCGTCATTCATAACCGTGTGCTGTACAAATGAGCTAGGAATCAAGTAGAAAAAAAATCACATCTAGGCTTCATATCGCCACCCCTTGCATTGAAAATATTCTTGGTTGAGAAATACGCGCCAAAATATTCCCACTGATCAGTATGCTATGCCATGGTCACTATCCTTTTGCGACGTTGACTCGCGACGCCTCGACCATGGAGACGAAAAACAAACCGCCCAAGGGAAGAAAAAATCTCGAGAAAATGGATGTCATGACTTTAATTTGTTTCGAAAAACTACAAATTTTGTATGGAAGCCCTCCCTCCCTTGAGTCGGATGGAGTTTTGACTATTATAGAAACCATCTCCGGCACCAAAAACCCACAGATGCCAAGTTTCACGATGATCGGTTCAGTAGTTTCCGAGTCTATAGGGAACAGACAGACAGACAAACATTCATTTTTATATATATAGATAAAACCATATTTCAAAGCTAAACAACTCTGTTATTTTCCAACGGAAATCATAAAAAAGTTTTGAACAATAAAACATCATTTTACCAACTTTTCAAATGAAATATTTATAAAAATTTTAATAGTGACCTTTAACATGAAAAATCGTAAACAAACTTTAAATGGTGTCTAAAAGAACCGGCTGCATCACAGAATGTTCTGCAAAAAAAAATAAATGTATAGCCTGATGCAACTTTCATCTGAGGACTCCAAAGTGGGCCAATGTCTCCTTTAAGAGTTATGAAAGAAATAATGACAATATATCTCTTTTCTTTGCATCGAAAACAAACAATGGTCGAACAACTGCTCTCACATAAGAAGGTAGCGCGCTTAACAACAAGGAAACAAAGGTACTGATCAAAGCTGATAAAAAACACAATTTTTCATGCCTTGTAGAGTGTTTACAGCACAACTGACTCCAAAATTCAACTAATAATAAAGCTGGTGAAATTTCGATACGTTTTGATGTGCTGATTTATGATTTCCGTTGAAAAATAACAGAGTTATGTAGCTTTGTATTTTATTTATTTACATAGTATTCCGTCTTACGACATAACTTGACGAACATAATTCCTAAAATTCACTCGGTCCATGGCAACCGTTCTCCAATTTCTCGGGCACCCCACGTTCGCCAGATCACGCTCCACTTGGTCTAACCACCTCGCTCGTTGCGCCCCCGCTCGTCTTGTTCCTACCGGATTTGTAGCGAACACCTGTTTTGCAGGACAGTCGTCCGGCATTCTCGCAACATGTCCAGCCCAGCGTATCCGGCCAGCCTTCACCACCTTCTGGATACTGGGTTCGCCGTAGAGTCGCGCGAGCTCGTGGTTCATCCTTCGCCTCCACACTCCGTTCTCCTGTACGCCGCCAAAGATGGTTCTTAACACTCGTCGCTCGAATACTCCGAGTGTACGTAGGTCCTCCTCGAGCAATATCCATGTCTCGTGCCCGTATAGAACAACCGGTCTAATAAGCGTCATATACAGGTTACACTTTGTGCGAGGGCTAAGTCTTCTCGACCGCAGTTGCTTGTGGAGTCCATAGTAGGCACGACTTCCGCTGATAATTCGCCTCCGGATCTCACGGCTGGTGTCATTGTCTGCGGTCACCAGTGAGCCGAGATAGACAAAGTCTTCGACTATCTCCAGCTCGTCGCCGTCGATCGTGACCTTGTTATTACTGGACAAGCGGGTTCGGTCGGTCTCGGATCCGCAGGCCAGCATGTACTTCGTCTTGGACGTATTAATCATCAACCCAATCCTTCCTGCTTCGCGTTTCAGTTTGCGGTAGATCTCCTCCACCGCCACAGATGATCTGCCGACTATATCAATGTCATCGGCAAAGCAGATAAGTTGACTGGATCTGTTGAAAATCGTGCCCCGCATTTCGCCCTCCGCTCGTCGAATAACACCTTCTAGCGCCACGTTGAACATCATGCAGGATAGACCATCACCTTGTCGAAGCCCCCTGCGCGATTCGAATGAACTCGACAATTCACCCGAAATCCGCACACAGCACTGCGTTCCATCCATCGTCGCCTTGATCAGTCTGATCAGCTTCCCGGAAAAGCCGTTCTCGTCCATGATTTTCCATAGCTCGTTACGGTCGATCGTGTCGTATGCGGCTTTGAAGTCGATGAATAGATGATGCGTAGGGACTTGGTGTTCACGGCATTTTTGGAGGATTTGCCGCAATGTGAATATCTGGTCCGTCGTAGACCGTCCCTCCATGAAGCCGGCCTGATGACTTCCCACGAATCTGTTTGCTTGTGGCGTTAGGCGGCGGAGTAGGATTCGGGACAACACTTTGTAGGCGGCATTGAGGACAGTGATCGCTCGGTAGTTCTCACAGTCCAATTTGTCGCCCTTCTTGTAGATGGGGCATATTACCCCCTCCTTCCACTCCTCCGGTAGCTGTTCAATGTCCCAGACTTGTTTCTATTCAGCTGGCGAATGGCTTCCTTAACTTCACTCATCGTTGGGAGTGGCTCGTCTTCGTCGTTGGCTACGCCGGCGATGTACCTTCCCCCACCGTCTTGATCTCCTGCATGTGCACCGTTCAGGTGTTCATCGAAGTGCTGCTTCCACCTTTTCATCACCTCACGATTGTCCGTTAGGATACCCCCGTCCTTATCCCGGCACATTTCGGCTTGCGGCACGAAGCCTTTGCGGGATGCGTTGAGTTTCTGATAGAACTTTCGTGTTTCTTGGGAACGATGCAGCTGCTCCAGCTCCTCGAGCTCCTCCTCCTCCAGGCGGCGCTTTTTCTCCTGGAAAAGTCGGACTCGCTGCCTCTTCCGCTGTCGGTGATTTTCCACATTTCGACGGGTGCCTCTCTGCACTACTGCCGCCCGCGCGGCATTTTCTTCGTCCATCACCCTCCTACACTCCTCGTCGAACCAGTCGTTCCGTCGAGATCGCTCCACATAACCGATGACGTTCTCCGCAGCACTGTTGATGGCTGTTTTGATGGTATCCCAACAGTCCTCGAGAGGGGCTTCGTCAAGCTCGCCCTCTGCCGGCAGCGCTGCTTCGACCGATTGCGCGTAGTCTGCCGCGACCTCAGGTTGCTTCAGTCGCGCGATGTTTAACCGAGGCGGGCGCCGGTTTCGCTTGTTGTTCACTACGGAGAGTTTTGGGCGCATCTTCACCATCACCAGATAATGGTCCGACTCGATGTTGGCGCCCCGACAAGATCTGACGTCGATGATGTCCGAGAAGTGCCGGCTGTCGATCAAAACGTGGTCGATCTGTGATTGAGTTTGGTACGGTGATCTCCAGGTGTACTTGTGTGGGAGGCGGTGCTGAAAAAAGGTACTACGTACGGCCATTCGTTTGGAGGCGGTGAAATCGATAAGTCTGAGGCCGTTTTCGTTGGTCAGCTGGTGCGCACTGAACCTTCCAATTGTCGGTTTGAATTCCTCCTCCTGGCCGACCTGAGCATTGAAATCCCCGATGACGATCTTGATATCATGTTTTGGGCAACGGTCGTATTCACGCTCCAGCTGCGCGTAGAATTCGTCTTTGTCGTCACCGGTACTTCCGAGGTGAGGGCTGTGCACGTTGATGATGCTGATGTTGAAGAACCGGCCCTTGATTCTCAACCGGCACATTCGTGAGTTGATCGGCCACCACCCGATCACGCGCTTTTGCATCTTTCCCATCACTATAAAAGCTGTTCCAAGCTCGTGTGTGTTGCCGCAGCTCTGGTAGATGGCACGACCATCTGGGTACGTTCGTACCGTGGAGCCCTTCCAGCATACCTCCTGCAGCGCTACGATGTCGAATTTGCGGCTCTTCAATTCGTTGGAGAGCACGTGGGTACTGCCCACAAAATTTAGAGATCGGCAGTTCCATGTTCCAAGTTTCCAATCGTTAGTCCCTTTTCGTCGCGTGGGTCTTTGCCGATTTCCATCCGAAATTTGTTGTTCGTTATTCGTTGCTTAAGTTTTTTAGTAGTCACAGGCTCGCAAGGCCCGCAGCTAACCCCACTATCTCGCAGGAGGACCGTCGTGATGTTGCTGTTTTGGGTCCCGAACACCACCAGGACGCTGTTGCACTCCGTACGCCGCCCCTAACATGGAGAACAGACGCGTACGAAGCCCCCTAACTCATTCTGCATGCGACCAAAGCATCCACCGGGGTTGGGTACCCGATCTCCGCTAAGGTTGTTCGCACCCCAGCTAGCACCACGGGGAGGTAGAGAATCGGAGTTGCAGACAAGAGGTGATATGACCACTACCCGAAGGTTGGGTGTATGGGGTCTCGAGTTGCACATTGTCTACTTCACTAGCCCATGTAGCTTTGTAATATGGTTTTATTTTATCAAAAAAAAAACAACCAAATCTAACTCGAAAAATAAAAGTGTTAGAATTTTGAAAAAATACATGTTTTTGAAGTCGTTAAAATGAGCCCAATTTTAAATTTTGGGGAAGATCTGAAGACCCTGAGGCAAACCAGTCAGATAATAAAAAAAATCCCCATATCAATTAAAATTTTTTTTATATTAGAAAAAAATTCCTAACTGTTGTAACGTATTTATATACTCAAAAACAAAATCACATTATCGCTACCTGAAAATGTACATAGATTTTCTCCATCCTGAAAATCTTGTGGAATCTACGTGAATTTCAGGAAACAAACTGAGCTCGCATATCATACATAATTTACGAAATTATCGTTATTGCGTTTCAAAGATTGTATTTTGGTCGCAAATTTTCGTTTAACACACAATGAGTACATTTTACTCAGTGCGTTTTGTATGACAATTTGCGACCAAAATTTAATCTTTAACCTTCAATAACTTCTTTGATTTAAATCCAATCGAGTTGCAGTTTTCAGGTGAAATGTAAGTCTTCATTAAAGTTGTATTAAAATCAATTTAAAAAAGCAATCGATTGATAAAGAAATAAAAATTAGATGAAAAACCAGTTTTTTATGCTTCTCAAGAACAGAATGTTTCAGAATCCTTTTCACACTCGAGATTTAGTGCAATTCCTTCTCGTTATCAGGTTTAGCTAAAATTTCGATTATAGCCATCTGATGATTCCCATAAATTATCTTAGTCTTTTTTGCAAGTGTTTGGATTTTCAAGTAGGTATTCATTTAGACAAATTTGATAAATTATTTAAAAAAAATATTCTACATTGTGATTTTTAATAAGGATTGAACCGTTAATATCATTTCACACAAAAATACACACTACAAACTTTGTTCAGTCAAGTTTAAATGCAAAACAAATGCAATTTTTGTTAGCCGAAAAAACATGTTTGAATAAATTTAAAAAAATTCTAGAAAGTAGCTTGCTGATTTTGAATGTTTATACTAATTTGGATATTTTTTAAATTTTTTAACGTGTAGTCTTTTACAAAATAAAATAAAAAATAAATAAAATATATTTATTGTGTATAAATTTAAGATCCCAATTTTTTTCAAATCAAATCTTTTAAAAGTGGACTTTTTTAAAGATCGCGTTTGCGGAACCTCTAAACATTGTTTTCAGTTGTCCCAATACAAAAGTGTGTTCTACCATTTGGAGGGTGAGCTTCCAGATTCCTAGACATTGTGGAATTTTGGGACACCCTAATGCTGATGCTTTCGCCTTTCCATTGTATGGGGAAAACGATTGTGATGCGATATGGGCTAAGTGGATTTGATTGGTTGGTTGGTTGGCTGGTTGAAGGAAATACTAGTAAAATATCAACAAGCTTTTGAAAATTATACGAAATACATGCTAAAATTGGCCTAAGGTCGAGCACAAGGTCTCTTGTAAAATAAGTGCCTAAACGGACTACGGCAATTGCGAGCAATGAGCCTAAATCTATAGAAATTTGAAACATTATGTTCGGGAAATACGTAAAACCCAGTTTTTCATCATAAGCTTCGTTTTTCAAAATCATTGGTAGATATATAATTAAGTTTACCAATGGTTTCTTCTTCTGAATCGAAGCAATCGAAAGATTCATTTTTATTTAACCACGGTAAATGAAAAGTTCATATATCGGTATTCCGATAGCAACTTACTACCTTCAGATGTAGGTAGTAAGTTACTATATTTCCATAAAACTGCTGGAATAAAAAAATATCTGGAAAATCGAATACCTTGACAATTTTGAAGCGCGTTTTGTCAAAACTATCGTTTTAGAACTTTTCTCTTGAGTGATTTGGAGGGCCAAAATTATTAAAAAGCGGCTTTTGATATAGCTCAGATGACAAGCCTGGTGCTTCCTGAGCCGATGTCTGTGAGTTCGAGCCCAAGAGTAAACATCGATTGTAGTTGTACTGGATAAGTTTTTCAATGACTGTTCGCCAACTGCATCGTTAATATTAGTCGCGAATTACATAAAGATGTTTAAACGACTTTAATCGAAACAAACAAATAGTTTTAAATCAAAAATAGCTCATTTTTGATTTTTTTTTTTCATTTAGAAAAAGGTTGTTGTAAAATTCTATCTATTGAGTTTGGAATAAACAACCACGACACGATATTTCAAGTTTCGCCTCAAAAGAATGCATATATTTTAATGATCATTCTAAATATAATTAAATTTTGTTTAAAATTGACATTTTAATTCAGTTCAGGAAGAAAAAAAAGAAGTGATTTATTCTAGGAGTGTCATTAAATTAGGTCTGAAATGAAATTAATTTTTTTTCTATATTTTTCGGTTACCGAAACGAAACGCTGTTTGGTTCAAATTATTTTCTTAATCGAATTTTTAACAAGTTTATTACAACGCATTCAATTCATCTTTTGAAGATAGTATTGAAAAAACATAGGTAATTTGGTTTCTTGAACATGACTAGAAACTGAAAAGAATTAAAATTTTTGGTAATTTGGTTTCTTGAACATGACTAGAAACTGAAAAGAATTAAAAATGAAGAATTATAAGTACTTTGAAAATTACTACTACTTTACTTAATAATTTATTTCAGATGATTATCATTTCCTTATTAGATATATTTTATTAATTTTCTTTTATTTATTACAAATACCATGCTGTAACATTAACGCGAATATAAATTTAAAAAAAAATACAAAGCTAGTTGTCTTATTATTGATGTAAAAAATAATCCATGTTTTCAATAAATTGGAACAAATCGGACAAAAGCTTATATGCAACGAACTTGCATTGCTGAAAATCAAAAAATCGAGTTATTCTAGATCGAAAATTTGATTAAATCTCGAGTTCAAATGGTAAAATGATTGTGATTATTCATCGAATTTTAAAATACCCTCAATTTTATATGTTCCCTTCTTGTATTTTCGGCGTTTAATTGTGACATCATTTTCAACCATTAACGGATTTAGAGCTTCCACAAATTTCCAGCTTTAATAAAAACTAGTTATAATTTTTTTTTCCTTTATATTCTCTGGAACATCAAAAGAAGACTTGTCAACGAAATTTTTTTGCTGGAGATCTGCCGGGTGCTCGGCATAAATGGTTTTGCAATCCAATTCGATATTTATTTTTATAATTTCAACCCACTAGCTGTACAACTGTTTGGCGAGCGATATGACCCCCCTTTTTCGATTGTTTATCCGATAGAAAACTTTTCAAACCAGCCAACACGAATTTTGATCTGCCTGAAGTTGGACGTTAAAGAAAATTCTTCTTTAACGTCCAACTTCAGGCAGATTCTTTCTTTCCACTTGTACAATTGTACAATTGAAATATTTGGATTGCGCTTGATGACACCTTCAAAAATGAAGTCATGTTCTTCACATTCAAGGAATCAGTCGTCCTAACATGAATTTAAATTTTAGCTCACCATTAGATTTCCTTAGACTTTTAGAAAAATTAATAAAATAAATGTTGGTCGAATAGTCTCTTCAAAGAAATTTCCTGAGTTTTTCACGATCCTGTCCAAAAATTCTATGACCACTTGACAGATCGGCTTGAAAAAATTTGCAGATAAAAACTTCTTGAACTCTTCTTGACTGGTTCCGGAGCTACCTATCGGGACGTAAATTAACAGTTCGCACGGAGGACTCTTTCTCCAGACAATTCTCTGCTTCTTCTGGTGTGCCTCAGGGAAGCCATTTAGGGCCGATTATCTTCTTAATCTACTTCAACGATGCGCTCTCACTCCTCTACAGCCCAAAGCTATGTTATGTTGATGACCTAAAACTATTTTACAACATCAACGGCCAGAACGATATTGATTTCCTACAAAATCAATTTATCCTCTTCGCACACTGGTGTGATATAAACTGCCTGCCTTTGAATCGCAGTAAATGTGCAGTCATCAGCTTTTCAAGAAAGCGGCAGCCTTTTTCTGCTGAGTACTTCCTCGGAGATGAGCCAATCGCACGCGTAGAACACATCAATGATCTGGGTGTAATTCTAGACCGGAAGCTGGAATACAGGACACACACAAACTACGTTGTCGATAAAGCCTCGAGAAGACTTGGATTCTTATTTCGAGTGTCCAAGGACTTCAAGGATGTGTATTGCCTGAAAAGTTTGTATTGCAGTATTTTTCGCTCTATCCTTGAATATGCATCAGCTGTTTGGTGTCCCTACTACCAGAATGGGGCCGAACGGATCGAGCCTATACAGTGGCGCTTCCTGCGATTCGCCCTAAGACACCTGCCTTGGCAAGACCCGTTTAACTTGCCAAGCTATGAACATCGATGCCGTCTCATAGACATTGACACTCTTCAAGCCCGCCGAAACGCAACACGAGCTTCCTTCGTCGCCGATCTCTTGACATCGCGATTTGACTGCCCCACGCTCCTAGAAGCCATTCCTCTAAGTGTGCGGCCCTGTGGACTTAGAAATCAAGATCTTCGATTGTATGTTCCCATTCGTTCGAACAATTATGGAGCTAATAGCGCTATCATCGGTGTTATGAAAACATTCAACTGTTTTTCTGAGCACTTCGACTTCGACGTTTCGAGAGATGTTTTCCGTAGTAAAGTTTTAAGTGTATTGAGAACCCTGTAATTGTACTTTTTTATATGCATTTTAAGTCATCATTTGGACCAATATGTGTTCCGTTGATTTGTAATGAATAAATAAATAAATAAATAAATAAATAAAACATTACATGGCTACATTGTTTTTCTGAAAATTTCATTATTTTCCATCCATGCGATCAAAAGTTATTCATAAAATAAAGTGTTGTTTTTTTTCAAATACACTCCTTCTACTACAGCATTTATTCATTCGAGTTACCATTTAATTATTTCAAAATGGTAATGACATAGTTTCGAACATCTTAAGCTAGTTATTTTTAGTTTTTGATTTTCAAAGAAAATCAACAATATCAAACATGTACAAATTTTAACATTTTTAAATGCCTTTACGGCATTTAGTTTATCCAGTGTAATGGATTGGCTTGATGATATCACTCACATACTTTATATTGGTTTAATAATCCTATACCACCACTGTCGGTGTAAAAATATTGTTTAGACAATACCCACAATTATGTTAGCTATTGGGGTAAAATGCAATAAAATTCATGTCAAAGTAACAGCTTATATACAGTTGCGTTCAAAAAAGAATGAAATCTCGTGAAGCTGCGCACCCACTACCAACTTTGACAAGCTGCCATTTCTCTCTCGGTTTATATCTTTTCACGAAAATTTCACACAATCTAGTTCAACTATCCAACTAACTCTCCACAAAATTTGAAGTCTTTTAAATGACGAGAAACAAAGATACAGCTTTTCCCGTAAAAAAGGGAAATTTGGAATTGCTTCACTAAACTTGCTGTATCTTTGACAATTTTCATCAAAAAATCTTGAAATTTGGTACAAAGATGTAAAAATGTTTGATCTAATACTAGGCCAAGTTTCGTCAAAATTGATGAACGTGATAAAAAATGGTGCCGGATTTAAAATGAGGTTCATTATCGCCTAGCAGACGATTTCATTCTTTTTTGGACGGATGTTTGTATGGAAAACATCGTAATCTATGTATTCTTGGTTTTTTCTTCCACAAAACCAACATTTATTACAAAGAATGTTGTAAATTGATAGGAACTTCATCCTTGCTCTGTTTAGAAATAGAAATTGTTCCAACAGAGCTGGTATTGAAACAAAAGAGCGAATAGAAATTCGCTTTAATTCTGGATCAAATTTGTTTATCGGTATAATTATAATTAGCAGGTCATTTCTAAAACTCTGTTTTTCTTATTTTGAACCCTGTTGAAACATTTTCTCTTTCGAAACAAAGTATGAATGAAGTTTTTTGCAATTTACAACATTCATCGTGATAACTTTTGGTTTTGTGGAAGAAAAAACCAAGAATACATGGATTACGATGTTTTCCATACAAACATCCGTCCAAAAAAGAATGAAATCGCCTTCTGGGCGAAAATGAACGTCATTTTAAATCCGGTACCATTTTTGATCACGTACATAGATTTTGACGAAACTTGGCCTAGTATTAGATTAAACATTTTTACATCTTTGTACCAAATTTCAAGATTTTTCGATGAAAATTGTCAAAGATACATTAAATTTAGTGAAGCAATTCCTAATTTCCCTTTTTTACGAGAAAAGCTGTATCTTTGTTTCTCGTCATTGTATAGACTTCAAATTTTGTGGAGTGTTAGTTGGATAGTTGAACTAGATTGTGTGAAATTTTCGTGAAAAGATATAAACCGAGAGAGAAATGGCAGCTTGTCAAAGTTGGAAGTGGGTGCGCAGCTTCACGCGATTTCATTCTTTTTTGAACGCAACTGTATCTCGTCTTCATATGCTGGAATATTAATGACCTTCATTTTCATTATTTCAGCTAGTGGAATTTTTTATAGTATTTTTTAACTCCTACATGTATTCAGCTCAATGTAAAGAGACATCATCCTACAGAAAGAGTGATCGAGATTCGATCTCATGACCTCTGGATAAGAAGATTTTAACGCTGTCTTCAAGACCACGGTTTTGTTGGTAGAAAAAAAATTAAAAAAAAAATTATAACATTTTTTTCTTATAAAACCAAAAGCGCTATGGCCTTTATGGCATCATAAATATATCAACAGCTAGAAATTACCACACGTTTAAATTGAATATTACATTTAAAACCCAAATTTGTAACAAGTTACCTATTTTTAAAGTAGATTGAAAATCACATAGAAACCAATAACTTTTCTGACTACATCAACTTGATGTCTCATCATCCTTAACAATTTTGATGCTCTAGTTGTTTAATTATCTGTGAATATAATTTATTTTAGAGGTTATTAATGTTAAAAAGTTTTACATGCAACCCCAGTTGCCAGAACCTTTATCATATTCTTGGTATAAAAAATATATTTAATTCAAACTCATATTGCCTGTAATCTGTTAAGTGGTTATCAAACTACTTTCATTGTCAAAAGTCAATTTTGATTACACAGCACTAAGCGAAATAAAAAAGATATTAATACGGTTTCAAGCAGTACATTGATTTCATGTTTCCCCAATCCTGCAAGGTTTTGATTATCTAGGGACATCTAGCAGCAAAGCATCATAAAATAATAATAAAACCTGCTCTCATATCTTGAAACAAATGTCTCATCTGCTCTGTCAGTAAACCCTCAAATTGAACATTTTATCGACCTAAATTAAATAGAAATCCACTGGCCAATACAGTAATAAACAATTTCATCGACGACATATTCCGTACCCCATCGAATTGTCCCACTCTTAGAGCTGTGAACATCCAAAACACAATGCATGTGTATTCAATTATGAAAATGGACAAATTTTCGTTTGACCCCAATTTTCGTCGTCCTGTCCCGATGCACAGCCGAATAGAATATTTTGAGGAAGAGGAAGTGGGTTCGATTCCATTCGAAAAAGGCAAACCACGAACCGGTCATCTCTGAGCCACGTTCCATGGTATATTCATTGATGCTCATTCGTTGATACATGTACACATACAAGTAGGTATATCCCCAGCGTGTTTGCTCTTTTCGGTTTCAAGGACATCCCCAACCCCCAAAATGCTATAGTTTCACCAACCAACTAGCGTTTCAACCATATTTAGCTTGATGGGAAAAGTTCCGGCGAACAGCAAAGGCAGCAAAGTTGACTCTCGTGTTTGTGGGCTGAGCTGAGTGGCTTGCAGCTTTAGATATCTATAGTTAGAAGCATCCGTCAGTGTTGTTGTTTTATGAGGCCCCGACAACGACGACGCTCTGCTACTGGATGAGAGAAAGAGAGATCGTTACACTTTGATTATACCTACCAAACCATGATAGAGAAAATTGGAATGTGCAGGATGTTAGTTGAAGAACGGATGATGATGGTGAGAAAAGCTACGGAAGGGAAAACAAACCGCAAGCCCGGGTCAACAACCAATCCAATCAATTTTGGAAGCCACCAATTTGTGCTTTACAATGTATAAACTCTCCTGTTATAGCACAGATCAGTCAGCTTTTCGTTCGTTTTCCTTCGAAGATTCTTTGCTAGTAGTTTATGGCCATTGGCATGGTAGCAAAAGTAATAAAGTCGTCGTAATCAGGCTTACGATATCTGATAGCTCTTGAAGGTGTATTGTTTTAGCCCGTTCAAGCCAAGCTAGGCAAACAAACAACATACTCTAAGGTTCCTTACACGACGGAAATTGGATTGAGATGGTTACGGTTGACGAAAAATCGTTTGGGTCTTCCGCCGGAGGCAGTTTCAGTGCCAACAGTATTGAACACGCTTTAAATGAAATCCGGTGTCAAGATTGCTTATTAGGAATGGTACAAGGGGTAAAAGCTTTACTTAAGAAAATACATTCATACAGGATTTTTTGGGAAAACTAAGTAACTCTAGTAAACACATAGCAATGTGTTAAATATTAAAAGTGAAGCTTCAAAAGTCTAAAGCGTCCTACATCCTCAGCTTGACCAAGTTTGAGTAACTCTTGGGGCTTTAATTAAATACACATATATTTTGAAAATCTCAAGTTTGTTACAGTTCATAATTTGATGTGAAATACTTTAAGTGCAATTTTACAACAAATTCACCATATTTTCAATTCAGATTACACCGAAAACAACACAATGAATTTGTGTTTTGATTTGTGTTTTTATCAGTGTATTTTGAAAGAACCATTCAATGGATTTCACAAGTACCTACCTAGTTTAAAATTATCAGATCTTTAACACAAATTTATTGATCAAGATTCAGAATATAAGTTTAAGTTATTTTTGGATTGCCATCCGAAACTCCAGCTGCAGCTCTCATTTTATAGCGGTTGCTTATGAATTATGTTATAATTTGATTTAAAATAATGCCAACAAAACAGTAAAAATTTGAGTAAATTCTGAAAATATCATTCGGGAAGGTATTCGAGCTAGAGCACCGGAGGGGGGCCCCCGAGGAAAAGAATTGATAAATCTTTGATCATATTACCTACGAATGTTCGATCTTTTGGAAAAGATCGATTTAGCTGAATGGTTTAAGAATCGATCCGCCGGAAAAATCGAAGCCAAAGAATCGATCTCAGCAAGATCGATCTTCCAAATAATGTTCAAAAAGGGTGCTGACTAAGGACTACTTTATGATGAAATAAACAGCAAAAAATAACAGAATAGCTTGTGCATTGGAGAATATTCGAAATATGTACCAAAAATTATCCATTACAAGATTCGGAACTCTTGCGGGAATAGACGGACAAAATTCAAAAGCGCCACCATCAAATGCTGCGGCAGAAATTCAGTCTTAAGTTCAGTCTGTCAGTAGATGATGTTAAGGTTTGCTAAAAGATTGTCCAATGGCATTTATACAAGAAATTTTAAGAGCTGGGTATCTTTGAATATATTATTTTTGTATGTTCTAAAATTTATCCAACTAATATGGAATGATTCTTTACTAAGCTAATAAGACCTTTTAAAAGTATACTAATTTAAATTCAACATCGGAATGTTTTTCTTTGTTTGTTGTTGAATTATAGAGCATATACTCTAAAGAAACTTTAAATCAGAATTATTTTTCATGACTTTGGTTGACTGTATATGAAGAGGATGCCAAATTGCTCAATTTATCCGGAAATGCCCGGGTCTGATACAAAATTTTGAAAAGGTTCGGTCCTATCCGGTTGCCCAAATTTTGTTGTAAGAAAGCCTGGAATTTGCAGGATTTCGTTTACAAAACTAAACAAAAATCTCAAATAGACGCTGCTGATCCTTAGTTTATGACAAATCAAGATAAATATTTGTACGTCTCCTAACGCCACATTTTTAAATTTAAAAGCCTCTTAAGTATAAACCAGAGGTTCCGAATGTCCTGATTTTTCATAACTTATTCTAATTTTCAAAGACCATCCTGTTTTTTTCCTGAAACGCTTGAATTGTCGTTACGATTTTCGACAAATGGACTTGTTCTGATATTCAAAAATTTTGTTTTATATTTAAATATAAATGATAAGAACATCAACCAAATCTTTAATCAAATATCTTTCGGTGATTATTTTCGGTTCATGGTGTTTTTCAATTTAGACTGCAGGCAATTCATGATTCTGCTCGCTGCAATTGCATTAATTAAGACGTCTCCAGTACCTGTACTCCAGCTTTAATTTTGCAATTTAGACAGAGCTCAATGTTATTTCTATCAGTCTAGTGATATTCTGGAAAATTCTGATGTTTTTTTTTTGCATCGAGGTGTCCTGATTTTTGACAAAAACCTCTGACACCTCTAGTATGAACTAATTATTGAATTTTTACTGATTACAATAATTAAATTATTCGATAACAGTTTAAGTGTTCCTGAAAAGTCTAGACCATGGGATTTTCACCTGAATTTTCACCAAAATTGCCTTATTTTAAACTAGTGGATACCAAAAAATGTATTTCTTCATGGAAATTCGCATCATCCATGGATCCGCCTGTGGGCTGGTAGTGAACATTGAAAGAGAAAAATGTTCGCTCCTACTAAAAAACACCTTGTGGCCCGCGGACAAAATGTTTTTCGACTATTAACGGCTTCCAAACCTTCAAACCTTTTTTTTCAATGTACACAAACATTGCTAAAGCTAAAAAATAAAGAAATTTTGATAAAAATCTTGGTCATACATAATTCAAGTCGACATCGATTCTTTTTGTGGCATGGTAGCACCAATAACTGTGCACTAAATGGAATCTCAAAATCTCCGGTAAGAAGTACCCTAAAACGGGATAATTTTTATCTGCGGGGTATATTTGACAAACAATAAACTTTTCCATATAATCATCAATAACTCAGTCTATAGTTTGAATTTTTGAAAACTGTTTTCTACGTTTAAAAGCCTTCTAATTGAGTATCAAATTGGCAAAATAAGGTTTGTATTTGATTTTTTTTTTCTGATAGAAAAATAACCTAATTTCAAAATCATAAGATATATATTTTTCAAGGCTCGCAAACAAACAGCTCTCCTGATAATACCAAAAAGCATTTAGAAGCCAATGGGTTGTTAAATGTGAAAGAACAACTTTTTTCTTTGTATATGAACAGTTAAAGTGCTATTTTTATAGTCATTTAATGATTAATTTTTGATATTATAAAAACAAGGACATTTTCCAAGAGTAAGCCCGTATTGGACAAATCGATAGGAACCCTATCACATCGTTTACTTTTAAGAAAAAATGAAAATGGAAATATTGGGAGGGCCTAGGGGAATGTGTGAAGCTAAAATTCCATTTGTATTTTGAAGCTCAAACTATTTCGCAATTATAATTATTTTTGCCCCTAAATGTAGGCAGCACCGTTTTTCTTTTTTCGGTTATAAATATTATTAAAATAAAACGTTAAAAATCAAGGTTAAATTAAAAGAAGTCTAATAAATTTCTGCGTCCATGTTTTACGTTCATAGGAGTCCAGTACTGGTTTTAAAAACATTAAACATGCCACATTCCCCTTAACAGAATATAACCCCGGATTACGGTATATAGATTTGAAAAGATTGAAAGATTGAATCGAAAATAAACCGATTTAATCGATCCAAAAATTCGAAAATTTAAGTTCAAAAGATCGATTTTGCAAAGACCGATCCAGAATCAACCAATCCGAATATAAAATCTCGAATTCAAGGAAAGTAAAATGAAAATAGAAAATCGGAATTGAAATTAAATATATAACAGTTAGGGGGCCCCCGTGATAAGAAGTCTCGAACAGTTTCACATTAACATAAATATAGCGGAACCCCTCTAGTAAGCATTTCAGAATTTTTACCGGATTTATGCATACTGATAAAATCAGGCAAATATTTCTTCAAATCCAGAAATCTTGACTTTTGATTTCAAATTTTTATATACAAAATCCTGACCACTCTTAGCAAAATCCAGTGATTATTCGAAGAAAAATCAAGAAGAACGTGAGGAAAACACCATGCTTTTTCATTTTCAATCGAACACATCCGAAGCTTTCAAATCGTTTTTCAAACTCCTATTAAACAACAATTTAGATGAAACTAGCTCAACGAAAACTGTGCGAAACTTTAAAATTCTGTTTTTTATTGTTAATAAATCCAGCAAAATACGGACTTGTTATAACAATATTGAGATTTGAGAACTTGTGATTTTTTTTAAGTGACTGATTCTATGTTTCATGTCAACGGCTTACAGGAAGTCAAGCTTGGATTTTATTTTTTATAATTTTGGATTTAGATTGGGTGGGTTCACGTACATATTTTGAAATGAAATATAATGGGTCCACCAATAGCGAGTTCAAAATGTTTTTTTTTCTTTTTTGATGAGCTCTTGAGGGCTAAAGATTTTTTATTTTTAACAGAGTTGTTTATCTCAATATAATTAAACAACTTTGCAGAACATGTAAAAATTCTACAATTTCTTCGTAAGGAGAAACAATATTTTACATACTTTTTTTGTGCATAATGAGAACTTTTCGAGCAAATGGAACCAAATTTGTTTTGAAAGAGTATTTGGGTATGAGAAATCGTTCTATGAAATTTGGCATCTTTACCTCATCAAGTGGGGAGATATTTAGAGAGGAGGAGAGAGGACTCCTTAACAATTTTCAGTATAAGGATTAGTATCAGGATTAGTTATCATGCAAATAGAACCATATTCATCGTGGGAAGTTATTTGCATATGAGAAGTGTGTCTATGTTTGTTTGAGACTCCTTTCTTCTAAAATTAGGGAAAAGTTAGGGAAGAGGGGAGTTACCATTTTTTGCATGAATCAAGAATTTATTTTATAAATGGAACCAAAGGGAAGGTATTCGAAAACGATGTTTCTATGGATATTACCTGCCTTGTAGTGTGGAGAGTAAATTAAAATATGAAGAAGAGAAAATAATGTGATTCAATGTTTTTTTCATATTCAATAGAAAACATTGGTTTTTAAACGATGATTGAAGGTGACTTACTACTTACTACTGTCAAACCAAATAGCAAATTTTTCCCTCTTTTTATTGTTTTCCCAAATAAATGTATGTTTGAATAAATAAATAAATTATAAAAAAAAACACAAATTCGTTGAACGATTCATCTATGCTATATCTATTTATTTAATCACTGATTTCATAAATGAGAATTTAGTAATTGTTATGCTCTCATCATTATTTTCTGTTATGAACAGTAGTCGAATGGAAAAAAAATCTGATCTCATTAGGGCATTTTTAAAAAATATACATACATATATTGTTAAAAGAGCGTTCGATAAAAGTGTACTAAAACCATCACCCTTTTCCTTGTAGCGCCGGGAAACGAATCCAATCAATTAGTACACTCGCCCCTATTGTTCTGTTTCCATTCAATGCGATATTTATCTCCCAATTAGAGAGACGATGTGGTCGTGTGAGTGTTGTGCCAATTTTCCTCGTATTATGCTGTTTAAATTCAACCCCGAACAAAGGGCTTTGTCGATGGTTTGGCTATAACATTTTGAAAGCATTCAACAAACCATATTTGATGGTGCAATAAACTATTTATGTATGTTTCAGTCAGATTTCAGCAGCTTGTTTGATAAATCTGTCCTGTTTCATGCCATTGAACTCAATATGCCAGTAGGCCTCTAATCTCATGAAATCATGCTTTCGGCAAATATAAGTGCCACCACATAAAATTTACCATAATCAATAGAAACGCCAGAACAGGATTCGATCCATCAGAACGAAAAATGCTAATCCTTGTGCTGGGAATTGGGGCAGGGATTGGTTGTGTTTTACCGACAAAACAAGCTTTCAACAAAGGTTCGGCTGCCAGAGGATTATGGGAAAAATCAATCACACTAATTAAATTTATCCGTTGATCGAGATTTGGATTTGGTGATAGTCAACGAACGAGCGACCGAACGACTGAACATACCGGAAAGTAATGAAATCAAAAGTTTTTTTTGTCTGGTTCGATTCAGTGCGACCTCCCACGCATTCGACTGGATTTGGAGCTGAGTGGGTGGATTGTGGGTGGCTGACCTTTATGAGAGATGTAAGCGAGAAATGAACCTTGCAGTCGTATAAATGTTTTATGGCCGTATGTTTATAAGGATTGCTGGTGCGTGTTAATGGAGATGATTTATGCATGCAAAGGTAACACTCCGAAAGTTATCGATCTTCGGAGATGAGGGGTGATAAATCATTGTCAATATTTTCAGCCATTCGATGAATCTGTACGTGCAGGGCTGAGATAAGCAACAGCAGATGCATTAAATCATCATAATTTTTTTTCTGTGATATCGTTACAAGTGGATACGGTTTGATGTATCATAGGGTCACATTTTAATCCGATTCGAAAGCAGATGGAATTTGTTTTATTTTCAGTGTTTTTTTTTTTATTTATATCAAATTGTAATAAATAAATAAATTCATTGACCTCGATGCATTTCAGTGCCATACATTAGGTAAAAAAAAAATTCAATTTTTGATATCGATCTTGAAGTGATACTCTACTCAGCTGAGAATCAATCATGTCAATTTTTTTTTACTCATTTTTGTCTTCAACATAGCTTGAATTTGCATCGTAATCGATGTTACACTAAAAATAACTTCATTCGGCGATTTGCATCGTCAAAATTCACGTCTGGTTGCGTAATTTAATGATATTTGTGCATACTTGTAGGCTAGGATTTCCAAACACACAAAATGATTGGTGCTGGATTAACCTTCCGGAGAGCCTCGTTTCCCAAGTGAGAAGGATGATTTGAAACTTACTTACTTACTTAACTTAATGATCCCGCGCCGATCCTCCGGTGCATAGGGCCGTGGTTAAAGACCTCCACTGTTGACGATCCGGGGCCAGCGCCTTCACCTGGTCCCAGTCAAGATTCTCGTCGACAGTTCGGATTTCAGCGGCTAGGATTCGCCACCACGAGTTTCTGGGCCTGCCTCTTCTTCGATGACCTTCTGGATTCCAATCTAGCGCCTCTCTGCAAATCTCGTTTTCATCTTTTCGCAGCGTGTGCCCAATCCATCTCCACTTACGTTCTCGAATCTCTATTTCTAGCGCCCTTTGATGACACCGGCGATGTAGTTCCTCATTCGAGATCCAGTTGCCAGGCCACCAAGCGCGGATGATATTCAACAGGCAGCGGTTTACAAATATTTGCAGTGCACCAAGTTTCGCACCCGCACAACAATACGGATTTGACGTTTGAGTTGAAGATTCGGATTTTTGTTCGTAGAGAGATCTGGCGTGACCGCCAGATGTTTCGGAGACTCGCAAACGCAAATCGGGCCTTTCTGATCCGGGTTTCGATGTATTTTCTGGTACCACCATCAGGCGTTATCTGGCTACCAAGATACTGGAAGCACTCCACTTTCTCAACTTGTTGCCCAGCTACCATGAAACTGGAGGGATTTCCTGTGTTGATCTCTATCGACTTGGTCTTTCCGACATTGACTTTGAGACCTGCTGCCTTGGAACTTTCGGTGAGGTCGTCGAGTTTGCTCTGCATATCCGGTTGCGTTTGGGCGAGCAAAACAATATCGTCAGCCAAGTCAAGGTCGTTCAGATGCTCCATTGTTGAAGGATTCCACGGCAATCCTCGGTTCGGTGCACAGTCGATCGATCCAGTCAGAATCTCATCCATTACGATTAGAAAAAGTTGCGGTGATAAAATACATCCTTGTCTCACTCCAGCAGTTACCGGGATTGGTTCGGACAAGACACCGTCGTGCAAGACCTTGCACGAAAATGCCTCGTATTGTGCTTCGATGAGATTGACTAGTTTATCTGGGACCCCTCGTCGCCTTAGAGCTGCCCAGATGTTTTCATGGTCAAGTCGGTCGAATGCTTTTTCGAAATCAACGAACACCAGCAGAAGAGAGTCCTGGAATTCGTTGATTTGTTCCAGTATTATTCGTAGCGTTGTGATGTGGTCCACACATGATCGTCCGGATCGGAATCCAGCTTGTTGCCGTCGTTGTGTATCAACGATTTTCTCCTGGATCCTGTTCAGGATCACTTTGCAGAGTACTTTGAGGGTTGTACAGATCAACGTTATGCCTCGCCAGTTACCGCACTCTGTCAGGTCTCCTTTCTTCGGGACCTTTACGAGGATACCCGGCATCCAGTCGGCCGGGAATATTGCTGTATCCCAAATGTCAGCGAAAAGACGGTGCAACATTTGTGCTGACAGGGCAGGGTCGGCTTTCAGCATTTCAGCAGGGATGCAATCGATCCCAGGTGCTTTGTTGGATTTCATGTTTTTGATTGCCGCTTCTATTTCAGCCAGCGAGGGCGCTTCCGAGTTGACGCCATTTATGCGACTTACTGTTGGCGCTTCAAGCTGCGGGTTCTGTTCGCCATCGCTATTCGTGACTCGGAAGTGTTTGTGCGTCTTCTCGGTTTTGATTCAGTTTGGCCCCTGAGCAAGCTCTTGATATTTTTAAATTGATTTTTTTTTAATTTTGTTTTGAACTTAATTCTTGGGAAAAGCCTTTCATTACCCGCATCCTCTTTCATTTAGCACTGAATAAAATAAAGAAAGGAGCTCTTACGTTCTATAATTTATACACTTGAAGCATTCCTTAAGAATTCCTTCATGTTAAAAAAAACGTTCTAATTGTCGGTCATCAAGGCAAGATTCAATAATTTCATAAAGTAAGATTTAAAAATGGCATGTTGCCTAAGCTTTATATCTAAGCTTGCCACAAAATTTTCACATCCGCAACTACCAATCAAACTAAAATATGTATATTTATCTCGAACTTTCGCGCAATTAACGTCAATCAAATTAATTCATTCCTGCTCACGTTCCATCATTCTGTTTTATCGAAGCCGATACCGTCTTTCCTTGAATCCAAAGATTCAAGCGTGTATTAAGAAATTATTTCTTGAACCGTTTCCGGTTGGACCCTCCTCGCTTTCTCTCTCTCTTTCATTGAGCGCCTTTCACCTCACTTCTATGAAATAGGGTTGAAACGAAGCCACACCAACGTCTAAAATCAACGGAACTAGAGAGCTCTAGCATCCGTCCATTGAGCCCCCCTCGCCTTTCTCAGTCGCCTCCCGGAAGGGCTTCGTTTCGCTGAACAGAGCCAGGAAATTTCACGGTGTGTGGGTGCGACGAAAACCATTATCCGTGTAATTTATCGAAGCTTCAAGCGTAATTTGTCCTACATTTCATCCCAGCCGCCGACTAAAAGTTGCTGTGGCGCTGCGATCTAGCAAAGCAAAGGGAGGAAAAGTGGTGACCCCAGAAGGTGTTTTCCATTAGGGTGGACCCCGAACGTTCATTACAAGCCATAAATGACCACCGGAGGATATACAGTAAGCTTGACCGTTAGAAAAAAAAGTACCGTTAGGGGGAGTAAGGTGCTGAAATTATAGTAATTTTCCGGAAAATATGATTTAATGGCAAACAAAAAAGCGAAAATGCTTCCGGAAGTGGTCGATACCGAGCTATGCTGGCTGTTTGGCTGGCGTGTTGCTTCGGGTACCAGTAAAGTACAGCATTTTTAAATCAAGGCTTGATTTTCTTTATTGTTTTACGTGGGAGCGGGTGAGCCGGATGCCATTGGCTTTCTCACACCTACGCCATTATTGAACGCTTTTATGGCATTCTTGTACATGGAGCAAGATGGATTCACTTTTATTGTAATGCTGGGCTATGATTACCCGGGAAAGAGGAGATTTGATTTCAGTTGAATTGAGAGGGGTTCATCCAAAAAAGAAAACATTTAAGGGTATACACTGCCGGCCAAAAGTTTGGGATCACCCACTAAAAAACATGCAAATTTTAACCGTTCATATCTCAGCCGTCTTAGGACATATTGAAAATCTTCTGATCTCATTTGAAAGATAATGAGCAATAGCTATCTCGGAGGTATTTTGCCCAAATGTAATGTTTTAGTTTTGAACTTAAAACTTAACCTAAAGTTATAACATTTTCAAACAATCGCACTCAATATTCAAAGCCGATCATCTCGGGATAGGGTGGACCAAATCTCAAAATTTGAGTGGCATTAGAATTCCTGTTCTTTACTTCTCAAAACACAATCAAAAAAATTTGAGAAAAAAATCAAGAATGTATTTTTAATTAATAAAATATTCACTTGAGTTATCGTCCAAAAGTTTGGGATCACCTCTTTGTATGGTGAGTTTGGGATCATTCTTATAAAAACATGCAAATTGGTTTTATTCATATCTTTCTCATCTAACATCGTATTGCAGAGCTGAAGGGTTCATTTGGAAGCTTAGGAATTGTTGTTTTTTAATAAATTCATTCAAAAATTATATTTTGAAGTGATAACCATTAAAAAATCACCTAAAATTAATTGTTTTTTTGAAAGTTCTCAGATTTTTTTTATAGTTCTCACCTTAAAATATAATTTTTGAATGAATTTATTAAAAAACAACAATTCCTAAGCTTCCAAATGAACCCTTCAGCTCTGCAATACGATGTTATATGAGAAAGATATGAATAAAACAAATTTGCATGTTTTTATAAGAATGATCCCAAACTCACCATACAAAGAGGTGATCCCAAACTTTTGGACGAAAACTCGAGTGTCTATTTTATTAATTAAAAATACATTCTTGAATTTTTTCTCAAATTTTTTTGATTGTGTTTTGAGAAGTAATGAACAGGAATTCTAATGCCACTCAAATTTTGAGATTTGGTCCACCCTATCCCGAGATGATCGGCTTTGAATATTGAGTGCGACTTTTTGGAAATGTTATAACTTTAGGTTAAGTTTTAAGTTCAAAACTAAAACATTATATTTGGGCAAAATACCTCCGAGATAGCTATTGCTCATTATCTTTCAAATGAGATCAGAAGATTTTCAATATGTCCTAAGACGGCTGAGATATGATCGATCAAAATTTGCATGTTTTTTAGTGGGTGATCCCAAACTTTTGGCCGGCAGTGTATGTGCAAAAGTGATCGATTTTAAGTAAATAATCCCAAACAATTCTTCATACAATCGAACCTTGATAAGTGAAAACCACGAGTGAGAGAAATCGCCAGATTCTGGCTTTTGCAGGAAAAAAAACTTCTATAAGTAAAAGTGTAAAATCTCTACAAGCGAGAGTTTTTCCTAGCTAGACTAAGGAAATTTGATAAAAAAAGCACATTTTCCTAACTCAATTTTTGGAAAAACTATGACATCGTGTTGCAAAGGGAAACTGAAAATTGGCCATAACGGTAAGAATAACTGTTAGATACATAAATTTGAATGTATTTTTTAAAATCAGATATTCAGTAAATATTGAATGTGTATGTTTTCTTGTTAAGTTGTATGAATAACATCAGCATTTTTGTGCTTGAAACCTTCTACAGTACATTTATAGAAGTGGTTGCAAAAATTCAATGCCTATTTATCAAATCTCTGTGCCGAAAATGCGTTGAAAAGTTCGCTTACCAAAGATGATTGGAAAAGCCCTACTGGCATAAAGACTCAAGTTCCCAAGCAAAATGGTGCATGACCACTACATTCAAGCTTAACAAGGAAAACATTTTATGGGATTTTCATCCTGTTGGATAATTCATCCATTAAAGAAAAAGTGAGAATCGAACTCACTGCAACATCTTATCTCGGCTTGCCAGTCTGATATTTTACCCAGTGCACTATCTGAGTCGGATAGAAAACGAAAGTTTATTGTCATATTCTTTCTGCTGCAACCGATTACCAACATACGTATGGTTGTGATTTTCTACATTTTTAAGGCTTTCACTAGACATTTTTATACATTTTTTATAAGCTATTTTTCCTAAGCTCTGCCTGCTTAAAAAAAGCAATATTTTTCTTGGACATTGAAAAATTTTAGGGAATCATATCCAAATTGACTAAATAACATGCATAGTTTATGAGTTGCTAGGATTGGTCGATCTCGGATCGATCTTAGTGAGATCGATCTTTATGACTCCGATTTTCGATTTTTTGGATTGATTCTTTTACCTAGAAAGAATCGATTAAATCAGTTTATTTTTGATTCGATCTATTTATACTTTTTACTTGTCATGCCGCAGCTTATTTTTAACACAATTTTTAGGTACTGTCTGTAATCGTGAACCGACGAGTAGTTGCGTGAAGATGTGACATAATCATGCCTTTCTTTTCTTAAGTTAATCATCTCTCTCTTCTCTGGGCATCGCAACTTTCTGTCATAACAGAAGATCAGTTGTTGAGTATTGAGCCCGTTGATCGCGGCAAAGTTTGTTTATATTAGTGATTTTTCGTTGAAGTTCCGTTACAAATTGCATTTAGCTGCTGTGAAAGCTCTTCCAAACAAAACGATGGCCCCGTGAAGTAAAATTTGGTCTTTTTTTTGTAAAAAAAGGCTAAATCATACATAAACCCGCTGACGATTCGAATTCAGATCAAGTCAAATCAACTCCAAAGGTAGCGGCTGGTCCTAGCCATGTAAATTTGTATGGACATCAAACAATAGGCGAGTCATTCCCTCGAATGATAAAGTATAATGGTAAATTTAATTTTACAATAATACAGATCTTAATTCTTTTAAAATTATCAGGGCTCATGATGGTATTTTTCAGAGCATGGAGGAAAAGCCGCTGAGATAAACAAAGCATTAATTTATATGATTGCGAGGGACTACCTTCCTTTGCGAACCGGGGAAAGATTTTTGCATTTTTGCAAAGTTGTTCCGCTGTACAAACTGCCGACTCAAAGTTACCCAGGTACAAAGTTACCCAGGTACCCAGGTACAAGTAACGGCACACTATTCGGAGGGAACGGAAATGAAAACGGTTACACTCACGGCCCAACCACTTGATCAGGCACATACAAAATTATATCTTTAAAGAATTCTAAGAGACACTTGTGAAGAATGGCGTATTGGTCTTGACAAGTGTCGTGTTCCGCGTCTGTTCTGTCTCTTATCACTGATGATCAGGACACCTGTTAAGGAACAAACGTCCAAAGCAAGCGTCAACACTAGAATGACCAGCTTAGCCAAGCTGCTTTCAAACGTGGTGTCATTTTTCTCTTTTTTAGAATGCTCTCTTTTCTTCCTTACCGTCTTCATAATTATTTCTCAATTTACATGAATATTCTCGCTCAATCCTGTATAGTTGATTTCAACTGCGTAACTTAAATCCATGTTCGAAACACTGATTCAAATGCTCATGTTTTTCTTTTAACATTTATTAGGGTAACTTTCTATGACACAATATTGATTTACTCATGCATTCCTTATTCACTACATTACTCCCCTTCTCTATTCTGCATGAAGTTTCATTCATTGGTTTTTTTTTTTATACTTCTCTATTATGATTTTGCTATTTCTTAACATAAAAAATAGAAAGGTCCTATTTGAAAAAATATCTTTTGCTCTCTGGTCCTATAGTTCAACACCATTATTCTAATAGAACAGTAATAAATTATTAATAGTGTGTTTCTTATATTATAAACAATTCAATATCTTATAAAATATTCATAAGACAATTATTTTTCATTCAACACACGTAATGAAACTTCTAGTTCAGCTGACTTTTATGTGACATTGATATGCTATTTATCTTTTTCGTCGACTCAATTCATCTTTCAGAAAAGTCTGAGAAAATTTTGATCCTGCTAGCTTTTCTGCTAGTATCTAGCTTTTGTTGAATTAAGACGGTGGTCACCCAAATTTTTGCTATTTACTAAGATCGCTGTATTTTTTTTTGTATTATTTCAAGTGATAGCTATCCTTCAACAAATGTTGTACCTAGTAAATTTTACAAAACATAGAGTGACTTGAAATCATAATACACTCTCTTCACTGTCACTGTAACATTTTCTCACTCTGGCATATAGAAAAAGGCATGTGGAATGTACAGGCAAGTTCAAAGCGAAACATAATTTCAATTTTGCTCATCAAAATTTACCTATCATTCATTGTGACCTTATCAATGTGACCACATGGTTTCTAAAAATTTACATACCATTTTGATGGCAAAGTTATAAGTTGCCGAAAATTCAAAGCTGCCTGCTATCTGAACCTTCGATTTTACAAAGTTCTTACTTTTTTTTATATATTATTAGTTCAATATGAAACATGAACATTGTTCTTCAAATTCCATCTTCAGTCAAATACTTCACAAATTATTTCAATTTCTTCCACTTAAGTTTAACTTCTTCAAGATTTCTTTTACCAATATCAAGCAAACGAAACAGATTTCTTGCCATCTTCACTCGACCAGATAGCCAGCAAACTCTTATACAAAACCAGATACCTCAAGTATCGACTTTTGAAGGTAATTCTTAGAAAACATTTTCATGAATATTTAAGTTTTCTATTCCTTTGTATAATCAACATTTTTGTGACAAGAATTTCCACCATTTCCAATTTTTATTATGTTTCTTGTCGATAAACATAATTCTCTCCCTCTTCTGCCAGTCATTTTTTTTTTCCTTTGTTTTTCAGGCTTCAACCAGACGATGAAAGCGTTTTTTTGCTCAATACTATCTCAGGCTTTAAACCGAGACAATATAATTTTGTTTAATCCTTTTCCAAAACGCTCTCGCTCTTTGATTCTCATCTCTCGATACGACAAGCACAAAGCCTCGATTCATGCGTTTCGTAATAACTTTGATCCAGACATTTGAATGTTTTTATCTAATGTTATAGCAAACATTTTTGTTACATAACAGTTCGTGCTTTCCTGTGCTTTCAAGAAATCTCTCAGAAAAGAAAACACAATTTTTCCATTCTTCTCCAAAAAATCTTCAGGATTCAAACCGAAGATAAATACCGTTTCTAAAATAACACTCTCTCAGGATTTAAACCGAGATCAGTGTTTCAAGAGAATTTGAATGTATTGAAGAACTGAAGAAAGATTTTTTTTATTTACACCTACATGCTGAATGCTTTTCGAAGAGGCTCTCGCTCTTGGATTCTCAAGCAGCATGTCCACTCGCTTACTCAGAGTACTCTCGCTCTGCTTTCATTATCTGTCTGTCACTGGCTCAGAGTTCTCTCGCTCTGCCATTTTTTTGCCAACTGCCAGAGTCTCTCGCTCTGCTTCCACCTTTTTAAATTCCAGACAACATAGAGTACTCTCGCTCTATTATTGGTTTCAACTGTAAATATTACACTTCAAAACACTTTTCTTCAGTTCTTCATCATTCTCAATTCGACCAATTTTCCTTTTATCCAGTAACTTACCAAGCGGTTCTTAACCGACTGCGCCATTGTCGTGTTCCGCGTCTGTTCTGTCTCTTATCACTGATGATCAGGACACCTGTTAAGGAACAAACGTCCAAAGCAAGCGTCAACACTAGAATGACCAGCTTAGCCAAGCTGCTTTCAAACGTGGTGTCATTTTTCTCTTTTTTAGAATGCTCTCTTTTCTTCCTTACCGTCTTCATAATTATTTCTCAATTTACATGAATATTCTCGCTCAATCCTGTATAGTTGATTTCAACTGCGTAACTTAAATCCATGTTCGAAACACTGATTCAAATGCTCATGTTTTTCTTTTAACATTTATTAGGGTAACTTTCTATGACACAATATTGATTTACTCATGCATTCCTTATTCACTACAACAAGGTAAAGAAATTTATTAATTATTATCAAAAGGTGAAACTTCTTCCCTCTCAGGAAAGGTGATTCCCATGTTAAAGTACATGAAAGGGGTAAGATGTGTTTTTCTCGTGAAAATACGATTGATTATTTAAAAAAATATATTTTTAGGCAATTGATGCAATGAGCATGACTACCGAGCTAGTCAGTCAATTGAAACTTATGTTTCAAGCACAATATGACCGGAAATTTAGCGATATAGAGTTCATAGAAACATTTTCAATTGCAACGCTTCTAGATCCGCGTTTTAAAACTCTCTCCCTAAGTCCTTTGGCTCATGCACAGGTTTAAAAACCGTATCGCACATGATCAAAACTCAAAGAAAAAAATCGACAGAAATTCCTAAGGAATCTACAAGTTCATCAACGAATACAGGGTCAAATAATTTATTGGAGTTTCATAACCAAATGGTATTGAACTGAAATTTCTCTAACATTATATACAGATGTTAAAAATTATTTATTTACAGGTGTCTACAAGTCTACAAGCCTTGAAACTGATTCAGAAGATGAGGTATCAGGAGAGTTATTCAACTTTCTCCACCAGAAAGTCGTTGACCTTGATGCCAATCCTTTGATAATTTGGGAACCAATCAAAAATGAATATATCACAGTGTTTCCGAAGGCGCGAAAATACCTCAGCAGGATGGTTACATCCGTACCGTCAGAGAGGATGTTTTCGGGAACCGGTGCGACCACTAAAAATAGATATCGACTGAACGCCAAACGAATGGCAAGATTGGCCTTCATGGGGTCTTTATCTGCAGAGTTTTGGGCATCTTGTTAATAATTTTTTATTTTTTTAATACTTATAATTCTAACACTTGTTTGAAGCATTTAGGGGAAAGTTGTCTACTACCGGACATTTAAGGTTTTTAAGCAATAACTTCAAACATAGATTTTTGTAAATATTGGTTCCTCTACTGATTTAATGAGTATCAATATTATGATCACTTAACTATATTAGTAAAAATTAATTTACAACATATTCATGTGGTAAGAGAAATCATTTCATGTTAGTTCTCACTCATTTCAAAAAGTGGCACAAAAATGAAGCAAAATGACTGAAATAACTTGCACAGGTCTTGTGAGTATGTGGTTTCCAATACTGAATACTTCCAATACAATCTATGAAGCCAGTCATAAAAGTTTTTTTTTGACAAACCAGAATGAAACATTTGTTTAAAAAAAAAAAACTAGAGAAAAATTGTCTATGGCCGGACAGCAAAATTTAAAGTTTCTCAGAGCACCAAAATAGTTTCGTTATTGAATCCTTATCTTCTGCTAACAATTAAAAGGTGCTATAGAGATGAAAAAACTGAAAGTTTCAAGTTGAAATCATCTATAATTTTGAATATCTTCTTGTCGGGTCATAGCCAACAGTTTGGTGTCCGGTCAAAGACAAATGGCATTTTTTTGATTTTTCCTAATATTTCGTTTGAACTTTCGTTTGGTTATCTTATATCTACTGTAGTCGAAAGATAACCAATCAATGATGTCGTTCATGAGCAGTTCAAATTATACAAGCCGAAAAATCTGACCACAATACAAATGCAAAGTTAAGGCGATCCTCTCCGTACTACTAGGTAAAAGCTTTAGATGCCTATCATTCGTTTACCTTTTCAGATTGGATAACCATATTTCTAACACCATATTAGGCTACTATTAACTTTATTTTCATGGTGGTAACACATAATCAGGATATTGTTTTTTCGAAAAACTTATGTTGTTCGGCCATAGGCGATGTCCGACCATAGACGACTTCCAAAAATTCCTTTTCCATGTGAAAGAACATGACAAAACTAAGATCATAAGCGTATAAGCATATTTTTGTTATGACCTTTAGGTTTCCCACCGATGCAATTAGCGAGTGCTTGTTTAGTTATGTAAGTAATTTTTTTAAAACTTTATTAAGTTGGATAAATAAATAAAAGCATATGATGCGTATTTAAGCCAACAACATATAGAAAAATACGCTTATGCAAAGTGACGACGATGACAGATGGATTGAGAATTTTATCTCAACAGAGTAACCCTTTGCCTATGTCCCACGTTAGTGCCATGTTTGATTTAGTTAATCACGAAATTTTGTTCGGAAAGCTACAACGTTTAGAATTTTCGAAAGACTGTGTGAATGGATCAGGAGCTACCTAACAAACCGTGTCGTTTAGCAGTCAAAATTGGCTCCGCTGAACCAACTCATTTCAATCTTATTCTAGGGGTACCACAAGGCAGTAATTTTGGTCCATTGTTGTTAATGCTGTTTTGCAACGATATAAACACGCTTCTTGTTGGAAGTGGAGACAGCTTAAATTTTGGAATTTCTCTTTTAAGCTGTGGAAAAATGCAAGTACACTTGAAGACTTGATTTATTGGAATTAAAGATACATTGTCCATTGTTGATAAAAAAAAAATAGTGACATTTAAAAAACGGTCCATAATCGGCTGTTCGCAAAAGCTTCCGTTTGATGCCGAAACAGAAGCGTAGTACGCCCTTAATGTCAGCTTTGTGAATATATCTCTTGATTTTTCCAATCCATTGTTTGCAGTTCTTGGCACTCCAATAATTTTTGTACACCACCACCGATTGGACGATACTGAGGCAGATTTGTCGGGTTTTGGTTCTTGGGTACAATTGGTACACTACTACTTGGCTACTGATCGGTACCGGATATACAATTGACTTTGCTATCGCCGTTATGTGGATCGTACCCAGAGTGAGCTTCGTCGCAATCCAAAAAAAGTTTTGGAAATTTGTGGACTCCAAACGGAAAGAGTCCGGGCTTCCAGCTATACTTCAATTAAACAACCATATTGCTATGTCACCTTCTGAAAAATGCCATTTTTTGTGGCGCACTTCGCCAGTGTTTTTTCAGACGCATCGCCAACTGCCGAGCAATTGAACTCCGCCTTATCACGATTACCCATCGATGTTTTCACCTTTAGCGAGGAAATGGTTTTAGAGGCCATAATTAATTTGAAGAACACCACTTCAGCCGGGCAGGATGGTATACCGGCTAGTGCATTGAAAAAGTGTCGCACTTTACTGGTGGTACCTCTTACGCGCGTTTTTAATCAGTCTCTAGAGCAGCAAAAATTTCCAACCATCTGGAAAAAATCGTTTATGAGCCCAGTGCACAAATAAGGTGACAAACAAGATGTTGTTAACTACCGAGGTGTCACATCGCTAGCTGCATGCTCGAAGGTATTTGAAAGGATAGTCAATGATGTCATGTTTTCGGCCTGCCGGAACTGGATTTCTGAGAACCAGCATGGATTTTTTCCTAAACGTTCGGTAGCTTCTAACCTGACGGTTTTTACATCCTTATGCATATCAAACATGGCAAGCAAATTGACGCGATTTATACCGATATTTCAGCGGCATTTGATTCTGTAAACCATGACATTCTACTGAATAAATTGGTTAGATTGGGATTTTCCGAACGATTGTGTGCGTGGATCAGAAGCTACCTAACGGATCGGCGATTGGCTGTAAAAATAGGTTCTGCTGAATCCTCGGACTTTATTCCGAAGTCTGGGGTACCCCAAGGCAGCAATCTGGGTCCTTTATTGTTTACGCTCATTTATAACAACATCAACTTGGTGCTGATTGGATGTGGAGTTCTCCTGTATGCGGACGACCTGAAAATATTTTTAGTCATAAACAGTCAAAATCTTTTCATGCATAATTACGATATTCTGGGCGAGCAGTTGCAATGTGACAGTCATATGACTTTTAAGCGTCATTACTCTGTGGTACTCGAAAAGGCTAACGGAATGCTGGGATTTATTATACGTTTGAGCAAAGAATTCACTGATCCAGTGTGCTTGCGAGCTCTGTATTGCTGTCTGGTGCGATCGATTTTGGAATCTGCGAACCTAGTATGGTGGCCTTTTGAAGCTTCATGGAAAGTGCGTTTTGAAGCCATCCAACGTAGGTTCGTGCGTTACGCTCTTCGTGAGCTACCTTGGGAGAATCCTTTAAATTTACCGCCATACGCTCATCGTTGTGCCCTGCTTGGACTCCATACGCTGTCGGATTGTCGTTCCATCGGTCAATCGCTGTGTGTGGCTAAGATACTTCGTAACAAAATTGACTGCTCCTGGCTACTTTCTCGCTGTAATATTTATGCTCCAGAAAAAACCTTGCGTAATAGAAACTGGCTCTCTCTGGAACCCAGAAACACGAGCTATGGCAGCAACGACCCTCTTCATTCCGCATAAATGTGCTTTTTACGTTATTTTAATGTCTTCGACTTCAATGTTTCTACTGCAACTTTTAAACGCCGTATTGAATCTTATTTAAGTGACCAATTAAGAAATTAAGAAAAGTATCATGTAATGTGCTAATAATATTAAGTAGATCATTAAGACACCTATGTCAGATGATATTTAAAAAAAAAATAAATAAAAAAAATTAAATTGAGATCGAATGGGAATTCAGGAAGAACTGTGTATTTTTGGCATAACACTTTACCCGGCCAAAACACGTTTAGCCCTTCTGCAAGATGTTTGTATAGAAACGGCATCCTAATTTTCTTCAAACATTCATTCTGGTACACATCTTGATCTTGATCTTGATAGCCAAACTAGACGGCTTGAACCCTGGCTTAGAAATACCTCTCTCGGAAATGGCGATGTACAGCAGCACTTTCTATTCAAACTTACCTATGAACTTGTATTTAATGCTCGTGGATGTAGTATGAAATAGTATAGATCGTTTCCAGGGATGTGCGTCTTCGAAAGGGGGAAGTAACTTTCGTCGTCCAAAACAAAACATTTTCCGGAATATTTTTTTACCATACAGCGGCATTGAGATGAAAGGGTCGAAATTGAACCTCAGTGTATTCTTGTTTCGACGACATTTTGAGCAAAACTGGGCAAACATAAACAAAAACACATAGGGTAAGTGAGCCTTAACTTGGCATGCTCCTTATCTTGGCATGCCAAAATGCATTTTGGTGATTTTCATGTCAAACATGCGCCTAAAAATGAAAAAAAAATCAAACATAAAAGAAAATCGCATATGGCAATATTCTGCATAGCATTTGTCCACAATTGAATCCAAATGACTGCGTAATAATTTTTTTTCGCATGACAAACTGCAAATAAAATTATGATCTTCGGAAAAAATCTCAAATGAACCTACATTGCTAGTGCATTTGCCATCTTCGGATTGATTTCCAAAACACACTTCATTATGGAAAAATCACAAAAAATTACCGTTGGTTACAGCAAAACATGGCAAAAAATATAAAATTATAACTTACTCCAAACAACGTACATTTTCTATCTAGAATTGAAGATAATATAAACATTTTTTTCGCCTTATCTTGGCATGCAATTCCACAAATAGAAGTATGCATGTATGTGTGAAAACGACATCAGCAGGCAGCGGCAGCCGGCAGCCGGCGGCCGTTCGTCGACCGACGGTGCACAGTGGTCTGGAAATTGAAAATCCGGTCGAAAGTAAAATGAATGATCGAAATGACTTAAAAATATCATGAATGTATTTTGGACTACATTCAATTTATTTATCTCTCAAGCCGATTTCATTTGATTTGTATTGAAGATTAACATTTTCTGCATACATGTGTCGCTTTAAAAGGAATTGTTATAAAGTTCAAATTATGACACTCTTAATATTATGTTTATTTAAAAAAATAATTGCACTGCAATATTGAAATACTATGTTTTAACGAGCTTGAATTTTTATTGTTTTCAATTTCATGTGAAATCAAGAATAATATTTTGACCAAGTTTGTTTTTTATCATACATCACTGTGTATCAGCAGAAGGTGATGATGTTTGTTCTCTGTAGGAATGGAATATGCGAAGGAAGCGCTGCCTAGTTCGGGTAATGATTTTGCATGAGTGCGAGTGAGATGCAGCCCTTATTCCACCCAGCTTTTGAATTTGCTGTTCGCTTCCATTGCCTATAGTTCAAAAACGAACGAGTGAGATGCAATCTATTTCTATCAGGCTGGCTGGAGCAAAAGTTTGTCTTGTTCTGCTAGAAAACTCCTAAGGGCGACATTTTAAACATTTATGATTCTAAGAATCGTTCGCTTACTTTAGTTTAAGCTTTAGTTTGCCTCTTGCCTCGGTCATAATGGTTCTTAAAATGTCGGTCCTCCTTTTAAGGGAGTGGAATGGAAAAGAAATATGATCATTTACTATCTTATGTTAACCTGTTTACTTCAATGGGAACAGATCTATCATGATTGCATGTTTAAAATTGAGCGATTGATTTGTTTGCTTCATTAATAAACATATTTATGTTAACCAGTGCAAAAATTTGAAACCAATTTGTTTTAAATTATCATATCATTCTTATTATAAAAATCATAAACACACAAAACTGAAATAAACAAGTAAAACTTTTTTACGTAAGATTATCATTCTACATGCAAATATCAATTCTAAAAGTTGATTGACATTTCGTACTTCCGACTTTTTGAAAACAATACAGAAAATTGTTGTGCTTCCTTCCGGGATATTTTCAATGAATTCGTGGGGGCTGCTGTTGTATTAGTGAGGCAAGTTTTTTCTAGAGACGGCCAATTTAAGGAACTCATAAAGGGCCAACATTCGGCGCGGGGGCTAAAATAAGGAGCATTTCAATCAATAGTTTGATCAGGTTTATCTCAAATTATCAACCGCTTTCAAGCAAGGACATATTTTTACTGCCTTTCAGGCTAGTAAGCAATCATATTTGTCGAAGGATTATTGAAGGTACACATTACAGGAAGACTACAATCATGGGAAATCTTGTCAACCATGCCTTAGGGGCCAACATTGGGTACATTTACCCTACACACTCTCATTTTTCTCTGAGCTGGTTTATGTTTAAAGATTGGGGCTTCGACAAATTTCAAAGTTTTAGTTGCCGTTAATACCTTGTCAAAAGCGAAAAGCTGCTAAAAAATACCGCGTAAAATTCAATTAAAAAAAGTAAACCCCCATATAATTGGATTTCTGTACTAAAATTTTGCTTGAATTGCTTGTAACATGTTATCTTGTTATATTTTAAAATATTTTTTTTTTATTACGAGCACAGCATCGTTCATGGAAGCTCCTCGTTCATCGCAATTGTACTTGTCTCCCTTCACGAGAAAGGATTTAATTCCTTTCTGTTCTGATTCGGTAAATAATCTTGCTCTGTCTCTGGCTCGTTCGGGTGCCAATGATTTATGCTACCTCTGGCTTGTCCCCGTGGGAATCAGAATCAGTTCTTGATGATGGCGATTGTACGAGAATAACTGGTAGATATATACGAGAGCTTTTCCCAGTCACACATTTAATATTAAAAGACTTTTGCTGCCCCGTGTTTTCCGTCATCCCCACGTTGTCTTCCGGTTTCCTGCTCAGGTCCGTTCTGGAGGAAGAAAAAACAGAAACTGGACCGAGAAAAACTCGCGCGGAAAATAGTGAGCCATTCATCGCCCTTCGGAAGCTAAAAGCCGTGTTGAAAGGCGTTTATCGCTGCTCATAACTCCAGAAAGTCATTTTTCATCGGCCAAGAGTCGCCCCGGGAATGAGGAAGGAGCTGGAGAAAGTTGTGGTTGGGAGTCAAGCGGCGGCGTGGGGTAACTTTGGAATTCTTTTCACTGCCAGTGGTGACCGGAAAACGACCAACCCCACCCACGCTTAACCGAGTTTCACTTCCAGAAAATTCAGGAAAGCTGAGGAAGGGCTGCGAACGACCTCCATATGGTCCCATGCTTTTCGTGGCCAGAATTTCCGAAACAGGGAGGTGGATTTGGGATGGATAACAAAACAAGAATTGAGAACGATTTATGGTTGTTTCTTATTTCTTCTTCGATCACCAAACCACCAGTAAGTAGTAAGGTGACCCCTGTACAGCGAAATTAGAGTCCGGTGATAAATGGTTGGAATAAATGTCCATAATTTGGTACCAGAACAACGATCGAATCTTGCTTTGCTATCTTGTACCTGCTGAAAGTTTCCTCTATAGGTATGACGGTGTAGTAATTGTGTTTCAGTCATCCATTTCAAATGATAATATAAATTTTCTCATCTGGAATTGACACAAAAATGTCACAAAATAGCTTTTTTCTTCGTTTTATGTTTACTTTTTTTAAACATTTTTCATTGCTTTAAATATTTAAAAGTTCTGAAATTATTACTTTAAAGTAAAATTCAAACCAAAGTACAAAAGACCCCCGCTTATCCGAGCTCTAGTAATCCGAGATTCCGCGTTTTCCGAGCCACAATTTTCATACAAAATTCATTGAATAATGGATTATTAATGATCGTGAAGTTTGATATGGTATTTGATCGATGTTATCGGCAAAAAGTCCAAAATTGCCAACAATGACAAAAAATACGAAAATAACAAAAAAATAGATATAATAACAAAAATGACAAAAATGACAAAAAAAAAAAAACAAAAATTACAAAAATGACAAAAATGACAAAAAAAAAACAAAAATTACAAAAATGACAAAAATGACAAAAATTACAAAAATGACAAAAATGACAAAAATGACAAAAATGACAAAAATGACAAAAATGACAAAAATGACAAAAATGACAAAAATGACAAAAATGACAAAAATGACAAAAATGACAAAAATGACAAAAATGACAAAAATGACAAAAATGACAGAAATGACAAAAATGACAAAAATGACAAAAATGACAAAAATGACAAAAATGACAAAAATGACAAAAATGACAAAAATGACAAAAATGACAAAAATGACAAAAATGACAAAAATGACAAAAATGACAAAAATGACAAAAATGACAAAAATGACAAAAATGACAAAAATGACAAAAATGACAAAAATGACAAAAATGACAAAAATGACAAAAATGACAAAAATGACAAAAATGACAAAAATGACAAAAATGACAAAAATGACAAAAATGACAAAAATGACAAAAATGACAAAAATGACAAAAATGACAAAAATGACAAAAATGACAAAAATGACAAAAATGACAAAAATGACAAAAATGACAAAAATGACAAAAATGACAAAATGACAAAAATGACAAAAATGACAAAAATGACAAAAATGACAAAAATGACAAAAATGACAAAAATGACAAAAATGACAAAAATGACAAAAATGACAAAAATGACAAAAATGACAAAATGACAAAAATGACAAAAATGACAAAAATGACAAAAATGACAAAAATGACAAAAATGACAAAAATGACAAAAATGACAAAAATGACAAAAATGACAAAAATGACAAAAATGACAAAAATGACAAAAATGACAAAAATGACAAAAATGACAAAAATGACAAAAATGACAAAAATGACAAAAATGACAAAAATGACAAAAATGACAAAAATGACAAAAATGACAAAAATGACAAAAATGACAAAAATGACAAAAATGACAAAAATGACAAAAATGACAAAAATGACAAAAATGACAAAAATGACAAAAATGACAAAAATGACAAAAATGACAAAAATGACAAAAATGACAAAAATGACAAAAATGACAAAAATGACAAAAATGACAAAAATGACAAAAATGACAAAAATGACAAAAATGACAAAAATGACAAAAATGACAAAAATGACAAAAATGACAAAAATGACAAAAATGACAAAAATGACAAAAATGACAAAAATGACAAAAATGACAAAAATGACAAAAATGACAAAAATGACAAAAATGACAAAAATGACAAAAATGACAAAAATGACAAAAATGACAAAAATGACAAAAATGACAAAAATGACAAAAATGACAAAAATGACAAAAATGACAAAAATGACAAAAATGACAAAAATGACAAAAATGACAAAAATGACAAAAATGACAAAAATGACAAAAATGACAAAAATGACAAAAATGACAAAAATGACAAAAATGACAAAAATGACAAAAATGACAAAAATGACAAAAATGACAAAAATGACAAAAATGACAAAAATGACAAAAATGACAAAAATGACAAAAATGACAAAAATGACAAAAATGACAAAAATGACAAAAATGACAAAAATGACAAAAATGACAAAAATGACAAAAATGACAAAAATGACAAAAATGACAAAAATGACAAAAATGACAAAAATGACAAAAATGACAAAAATGACAAAATGACAAAAATGACAAAAATGACAAAAATGACAAAAATGACAAAAATGACAAAAATGACAAAAATGACAAAAATGACAAAAATGACAAAAATGACAAAAATGACAAAAATGACAAAAATGACAAAAATGACAAAAATGACAAAAATGACAAAAATGACAAAAATGACAAAAATGACAAAAATGACAAAAATGACAAAAATGACAAAAATGACAAAAATGACAAAAATGACAAAAATGACAAAAATGACAAAAATGACAAAAATGACAAAAATGACAAAAATGACAAAAATGACAAAAATGACAAAAATGACAAAAATGACAAAAATGACAAAAATGACAAAAATGACAAAAATGACAAAAATGACAAAAATGACAAAAATGACAAAAATGACAAAAATGACAAAAATGACAAAAATGACAAAAATGACAAAAATGACAAAAATGACAAAAATGACAAAAATGACAAAAATGACAAAAATGACAAAAATGACAAAAATGACAAAAATGACAAAAATGACAAAAATGACAAAAATGACAAAAATGACAAAAATGACAAAAATGACAAAAATGACAAAAATGACAAAAATGACAAAAATGACAAAAATGACAAAAATGACAAAAATGACAAAAATGACAAAAATGACAAAAATGACAAAAATGACAAAAATGACAAAAATGACAAAAATGACAAAAATGACAAAAATGACAAAAATGACAAAAATGACAAAAATGACAAAAATGACAAAAATGACAAAAATGACAAAAATGACAAAAATGACAAAAATGACAAAAATGACAAAAATGACAAAAATGACAAAAATGACAAAAATGACAAAAATGACAAAAATGACAAAAATGACAAAAATGACAAAAATGACAAAAATGACAAAAATGACAAAAATGACAAAAATGACAAAAATGACAAAAATGACAAAAATGACAAAAATGACAAAAATGACAAAAATGACAAAATGACAAAAATGACAAAAATGACAAAAATGACAAAAATGACAAAAATGACAAAAATGACAAAAATGACAAAAATGACAAAAATGACAAAAATGACAAAAATGACAAAAATGACAAAAATGACAAAAATGACAAAAATGACAAAAATGACAAAAATGACAAAAATGACAAAAATGACAAAAATGACAAAAATGACAAAAATGACAAAAATGACAAAAATGACAAAAATGACAAAAATGACAAAAATGACAAAAATGACAAAAATGACAAAAATGACAAAAATGACAAAAATGACAAAAATGACAAAAATGACAAAAATGACAAAAATGACAAAAATGACAAAAATGACAAAAATGACAAAAATGACAAAAATGACAAAAATGACAAAAATGACAAAAATGACAAAAATGACAAAAATGACAAAAATGACAAAAATGACAAAAATGACAAAAATGACAAAAATGACAAAAATGACAAAAATGACAAAAATGACAAAAATGACAAAAATGACAAAAATGACAAAAATGACAAAAATGACAAAAATGACAAAAATGACAAAAATGACAAAAATGACAAAAATGACAAAAATGACAAAAATGACAAAAATGACAAAAATGACAAAAATGACAAAAATGACAAAAATGACAAAAATGACAAAAATGACAAAAATGACAAAAATGACAAAAATGACAAAAATGACAAAAATGACAAAAATGACAAAAATGACAAAAATGACAAAAATGACAAAAATGACAAAAATGACAAAAATGACAAAAATGACAAAAATGACAAAAATGACAAAAATGACAAAAATGACAAAAATGACAAAAATGACAAAAATGACAAAAATGACAAAAATGACAAAAATGACAAAAATGACAAAAATGACAAAAATGACAAAAATGACAAAAATGACAAAAATGACAAAAATGACAAAAATGACAAAAATGACAAAAATGACAAAAATGACAAAAATGACAAAAATGACAAAAATGACAAAAATGACAAAAATGACAAAAATGACAAAAATGACAAAAATGACAAAAATGACAAAAATGACAAAAATGACAAAAATGACAAAATGACAAAAATGACAAAAATGACAAAAATGACAAAAATGACAAAAATGACAAAAATGACAAAAATGACAAAAAATGACAAAAATGACAAAAATGACAAAAATGACAAAAATGACAAAAATGACAAAAATGACAAAAATGACAAAAATGACAAAAATGACAAAAATGACAAAAATGACAAAAATGACAAAAATGACAAAAATGACAAAAATGACAAAAATGACAAAAATGACAAAAATGACAAAAATGACAAAAATGACAAAAATGACAAAAATGACAAAAATGACAAAAATGACAAAAATGACAAAAATGACAAAAAATGACAAAAATGACAAAAATGACAAAAATGACAAAAATGACAAAAATGACAAAAATGACAAAAATGACAAAAATGACAAAATGACAAAAATGACAAAAATGACAAAAATGACAAAAATGACAAAAATGACAAAATGACAAAAATGACAAAAATGACAAAAATGACAAAAATGACAAAAATGACAAAAATGACAAAAATGACAAAATGACAAAATGACAAAAATGACAAAAATGACAAAAATGACAAAATGACAAAAATGACAAAAATGACAAAAATGACAAAAATGACAAAAATGACAAAAATGACAAAAATGACAAAAATGACAAAAATGACAAAAATGACAAAAATGACAAAAATGACAAAAATGACAAAAATGACAAAAATGACAAAAATGACAAAAATGACAAAAATGACAAAAATGACAAAAATGACAAAAATGACAAAAATGACAAAAATGACAAAAATGACAAAAATGACAAAAATGACAAAAATGACAAAAATGACAAAAATGACAAAAATGACAAAAATGACAAAAATGACAAAAATGACAAAAATGACAAAAATGACAAAAATGACAAAAATGACAAAAATGACAAAAATGACAAAAATGACAAAAATGACAAAAATGACAAAAATGACAAAAATGACAAAAATGACAAAAATGACAAAAATGACAAAAATGACAAAAATGACAAAAATGACAAAAATGACAAAAATGACAAAAATGACAAAAATGACAAAAATGACAAAAATGACAAAAATGACAAAAATGACAAAAATGACAAAAAGACAAAAATGACAAAAATGACAAAAAATGACAAAAATGACAAAAATGACAAAAATGACAAAAATGACAAAAATGACAAAAATGACAAAAATGACAAAAATGACAAAAATGACAAAAATGACAAAAATGACAAAAAGACAAAAATGACAAAAATGACAAAAATGACAAAAATGACAAAAATGACAAAAATGACAAAAATGACAAAAATGACAAAAATGACAAAAATGACAAAAATGACAAAAATGACAAAAATGACAAAAATGACAAAAATGACAAAAATGACAAAAATGACAAAAATGACAAAAATGACAAAAATGACAAAAATGACAAAAATGACAAAAATGACAAAAATGACAAAAATGACAAAAATGACAAAAATGACAAAAATGACAAAAATGACAAAAATGACAAAAATGACAAAAATACAAAAATGACAAAAATGACAAAAATGACAAAAAAAAATGACAAAAATGACAAAAATGACAAAAATGACAAAAATGACAAAAATGACAAAAATGACAAAAATGACAAAAATGACAAAAATGACAAAAATGACAAAAATGACAAAAATGACAAAAATGACAAAAATGACAAAATGACAAAAATGACAAAAATGACAAAATGACAAAAATGACAAAAATGACAAAAATGACAAAAATGACAAAAATGACAAAAATGACAAAAATGACAAAATGACAAAAATGACAAAAATGACAAAAATGACAAAAATGACAAAATGACAAAATGACAAAAATGACAAAATGACAAAAATGACAAAAATGACAAAAATGACAAAAATGACAAAAATGACAAAAATGACAAAAATGACAAAAATGACAAAAATGACAAAAATGACAAAAATGACAAAAATGACAAAAATGACAAAATGACAAAAATGACAAAAATGACAAAAATGACAAAAATGACAAAATGACAAAAATGACAAAAATGACAAAAATGACAAAAATGACAAAAATGACAAAATGACAAAATGAAAAATGACAAAAATGACAAAATGACAAAAATA
>NC_073692.1:417753817-417786777 GCF_029784155.1 Uranotaenia lowii
GTCAGTCATGATCCGAGTGAACCCATCACTGACCACGCGCCATGAATTGGCATCCTTACACATCAAGGTTGCCGAAATAAATTCAGTGTTTTTGAGAAAAAAAATCTGTCTTTCTGTGATTTTACCCAAAAATTCTGTGATGGATTTCTGTGAGGTTATTTTCTTGAATTTCATAGAAAATTCATGATAACTTGTTTCTTTTTCACATTTTAGTTGGATAAAATCAATTAACATTACCAATCCTATCATACTTTTCTAATTCAAAGTAAGAAATCCAAATTTCATACCGTCATTAAAAATTATAATTTCGAAAATCCATTCAAAATTCAATAATTCTGTGAAATCTGTGAAAATTTCAAAATTCTGTGTTCTGTGACACAGATTCTGTGATGAAAATTTCCTAAAACTTCTGTGAAATTACAGATTTTTCTGTGATTTCGGCATCCTTGTTACACATCCTACATCCACACATCCGTGTCGGCTGTCGTGTCGGGTCCACTGGCGGCAAGCATGGTAATGCATACCCCTTCAAACCTCGGACAGTTGTACACTACGTCCAAAACGATAATGGTGGTACTGCATGAAGCATCTGCGACCAATCAAGAACTGCGTTCTGCAGATATCTACTTCTCCATGTTTCCGATCCATCCAAAATCCGACGTTAGCGATGGGTCCACCGGTCGCGTTCTGAGCTGTTCTGCTGGTGTTGCCTGTTGGACATCGCGGCCTCTCTGGCATGTTTCCTCTTACAAGACCGAGATGGGCATGACCTCCGCCACAATATCAGCGACTACCGAGAACACTCTTCGGTGTGCGCTGATATCCCGCAGGTTTATCTGGTGAGGTTTGTGTTACATTTTGCTAGAAGGACAGGATCTCCAGAAGAATACCTTGTTACAATCGGTTCGATAAACGGGACCACGTTGATGAAAATTCCTCGAGGTCGGATTGAACTTGAACTATATGACAAGAAAACACTTTTCTCTCTTGAAACCTCTCACAATCATTGATTTGACGGTGGGTGTACACTGGATAACGGTACCTTCTCAATACCTTTTAATCAGCTGCACTTTGGTGAAACCTGCATCTCCCGGTCGGAGTCGGAGTTTCTAGAAGATCACAATCGTTGAAGACGATAATCCCATCATCGGGATGCATTTAAGTGCATTGGAGTGCATCGGATTCTTGCAGTAAAACTACAAATTTGAGGCAATCTATACGTCGTAGATCTTGTGGGTACGCTGAATGCGTGGTAGGATAACTATATATCACCGAAAAATGATCAAGTAGGTATACGAATTGTTGTTTTCAATTGGTGAAAATGGGCGTTGCTTGGCATCTTCAGGCGTCGTAGCTAAAGTCCACTGAGTCAGTGTAGGATTTATGCTTTGCCTAGTAATGTTGTTATAAATTTGAAGGAGATGTTCCTAAATGCCACGAAAGTGTTGATTTCGATGAGTAAAGTAGAGTCGTTAACAGGAAAGGTCAGAACTTAAGTTATTACTAGATGATGTTGTATCTTGGGTATGGCCTTTTTTACATTCTTACACAAATATTCAACTGAAGAAGCTGAGAACCACTTGGGGCTCTCTGAGCAGCCAACTTTCTCCAGCATGCAATAATTTCAACTTTCGTACTGCCGAGTTGTCTGCCGGTAAAACTGTCCTCAAAAGGACAAAGCAGAACGCAAAATCAACAACAGAGCAGGGAAAAAGTATTCTTATTCTCGCCTCCTCCCAGTGCGCCCAGTATTCCTTCTCCAAACTTCAAGAGCGTTCAACAAAAGTAACAGACCAAGTTTGTCCTTTCTCTCTCTCTGGCCGGAACTGCAAAGTTTATCGGCACTTTCCAACAACTAAATTCGATGTGGGACAGGCCCGAGTTTTTACCGGTAGGAAATATGGAAAAGGAACATGCAACTCACACTCACGCGGACAAAGATTCGCTGCGGTAGTAAAGTTTTTCATCTCATCCCACCATCCCATCTTCCAGTTCGTCCTCAGCCGTCCAAGTCTTGGGAAATTGTAGCCAAATTTTCACATTACCCCGGACAAAACTGTAACTGGTGAAATCTTGTGCCATCGCCCGTTTTGCGTCTAAGCCCAGAGCTGCCTGCTACAAAAATGAAACGAAACAACAAACAGTCGTTGTCGGGTAAGTTTTCCGAAAAAATAACGATTGCCTCTCATTGCACTTCTGCCCTCCTCCAGATTTTAGCTAAGCACATGCCTCAACGAAAAAGTCCAATGGCAAAAGAATAAGTTTTCCCCCGGTGACTGCAGAGGACAAATTAAAACCGATGGAAGAGGCCCCCAGATAAGTGCCATGCTGCAGCAAAAAGGCGATAAAAAGTGGAAATTTGAATTGGGATAACGGAATGGTGTGACAGTTCCGAGAAGGAAAACCGGACCTGGAGCTGTTTTGCTGGTTGAAAACTGGACCCTGGCCGGCTTCATTTACTGTCACTAAAATGCTCTGGCCAAATAACTAAGCATAAAAGAGAGAGGATGCACTTTTGTGTTTCAATTTAGATGGCCAAGTTTGGCTGAAGATGTTGATAGCAGATGCAGGCAGACTCTGTTCTGGATGTAGTTACTCGTTTCCAAAATTAAAAGCAGATAATCTTCACTTTATCTGAGTTGATTGTGATATTCATACTTCTATGAACAACATTATATATTTTTTACGGTACAGAATTAAAAAAGAAGTAAAAATGCATTTATTTGCATTTAAAAATGACAAAAATGACAAAAATGACAAAAATGACAAAAATGACTAAAATGAAAAAAATGACAAAAATGACAAAAATGACAAAAATGACAAAAATGACAAAAATGACAAAAATGACAAAAATGACAAAAATGACAAAAATGACAAAAATGACAAAAATGACAAAAATGACAAAAATGACAAAAATGACAAAAATGACAAAAATGACAAAAATGACAAAAATGACAAAAATGACAAAAATGACAAAAATGACAAAAATGACAAAAATGACAAAAATGACAAAAATGACAAAAATGACAAAAATGACAAAAATGACAAAAATGACAAAAATGACAAAAATGACAAAAATGACAAAAATGACAAAAATGACAAAAATGACAAAAATGACAAAAATGACAAAAATGACAAAAATGACAAAAATGACAAAAATGACAAAAATGACAAAAATGACAAAAATGACAAAAATGACAAAAATGACAAAAATGACAAAAATGACAAAAATGACAAAAATGACAAAAATGACAAAAATGACAAAAATGACAAAAATGACAAAAATGACAAAAATGACAAAAATGACAAAAATGACAAAAATGACAAAAATGACAAAAATGACAAAAATGACAAAAATGACAAAAATGACAAAAATTACAAAAATGACAAAAATGACAAAAATGACAAAAATGACAAAAATGACAAAAATGACAAAAATGACAAAAATGACAAAAATGACAAAAATGACAAAAATGACAATAATGACAAAAATGACAAAAATGACAAAAATGACAAAAATGACAAAAATGACAAAAATGACAAAAATGACAAAAATGACAAAAATGACAAAAATGACAAAAATGACAAAAATGACAAAAATGACAAAAATGACAAAAATGACAAAAGTGACAAAAATGACAAAAATGACAAAAATGACAAAAATGACAAAAATGACAAAAATTACAAAAATGACAAAAATGACAAAAATGACAAAAATGACAAAAATGACAAAAATGACAAAAATGACAAAAATGACAAAAATGACAAAAATGACAAAAATGACAAAAATGACAGAAATGACAGAAATGACAAAAATGACAAAAATGACAAAAATGACAAAAATGACAAAAATGACAAAAATGACAAAAATGACAAAAATGACAAAAATGACAAAAATGACAAAAATGACAAAAATGACAAAAATGACAAAAATGACAAAAATGACAAAAATGATAAAAATAACAAAAATGACAAAAATGACAAAAATGACAAAAATGACAACAATGACAAAAATGACAAAAATGACAAAAATGACAAAAATGACAAAAATGACAAAAATGACAAAAATGACAAAAATGACAAAAATTACAAAAATTACAAAAATTACAAAAATTACAAAAATTACAAAAATTACAAAAATTACAAAAATTACAAAAATGACAAAAATGACAAAAATGACAAAAATGACAAAAATGACAAAAATGACAAAAATGACAAAAATGACAAAAATGACAAAAATGACAAAAATGACAAAAATGACAAAAATGACAAAAATGACAAAAATGACAAAAATGACAAAAATGACAAAAATGACAAAAATGACAAAAATGACAAAAATGACAAAAATGACAAAAATGACAAAAATGACAAAAATGACAAAAATGACAAAAATGACAAAAATGACAAAAATGACAAAAATGACAAAAATGACAAAAATGACAAAAATGACAAAAATGACAAAAATGACAAAAATGACAAAAATGACAAAAATGACAAAAATGACAAAAATGACAAAAATGACAAAAATGACAAAAATGACAAAAATGACAAAAATGACAAAAATGACAAAAATGACAAAAAAGAAAAAAATGACAAAAATGACAAAAATGAAAAAAATGGCAAAAATGGCAAAAATGACAAAAATGACAAAAATAACAAAATGACCAAAAAAAATTTCCATAACTCTTTGTTTAATTGAAGATTTTAAATAAATCTTTAAACGTTCTTTTTTATTTTGATCCAATTAAAAAAAATTGTTCTAACAGTTTCTGAAGGGTTATGGATAGTGAGGTGTAAACAAAACGTGCTCGTAACAAAATCGGTTAATACGTCCCTCAAGTGGCTCCTAAATAAGTTCTGGACGAATGATAACGGTATAAAATCAATACCTCAATCTTTCATCACGAAATCACCGCCAAAATATTGTGAATCTATTAGATATTAGCGGAATAATTACTTATCTCCGCAAAAACCCCTTCAGGAACATTGCCCGCGTACAAAACTGACCACAACGTGTTATCAGTTTCTGTTTTGTGCTGTCTTCTAAGCTGACATTTTTTTACAAACACAATGTCGAAATTAAAAAGCACACGATCGACGAATAATTCTGCTCCCGTGGTCTCATCTATTATCGACGGACCGACTTCTAAACGGTCAAAAGACGATTTGGTTCAATCGAGCGACGAAGAAGATGTTACCTCCCTGAAGGATCTATGGATTAAAATGCGTACTATGCTGGCTGCTGAAACAGAACGGATCAGAGACGGAATCGGGGCCCAAATCGATCGAAGTACCGGAGAGTTGCGACAGAGGATTGAAGGTTTGGAAGTTCAATTGGCAGATTTGAAAAAGGAGTGTACGACAAATGTCAATAACCTGCAAAAGGATCTTAAATTGGTGCAGAACGAGGTACAATTTTCGTTGGAGTGCACCAAAAAAATTGAGATAGATCACTAACTTGTTGTCTCTAACGTGCCGTATTTGGAGAAAGAAGACCTTGGTTTGATGTTCAGAAATATCTGCTCTGCTCTTGGATACTTGGAACCACCTTTGGCTAAATTGACCCGCCTAGCCAAATCCCCAATTAAAAGCGGAACCTCACCCTTGCTATTATGTGAATTTGCCCTTCGGAGTGAGAAATTGGATTTCTTTCGCACATATCTACGTAATCGCTCATTAACTTTACGTCAACTGGGTTTCGAAAACAACGGTCGCATATTTATTAATGAGAACCTGAGCCAACAAGCGAGAACCATACGTACCGAAGCGATCAAATTGAAGAAAAAAGGTCTTATCGATACTGTTCAAACGCGTAACGGAATAATCTTTGTAAAACCTACTGGATCTTCAATTCTGGAACCTATCCATAGAGTAGAGCAGCTTCCTGTTCAACTTACGACTATCCCTTCCTAACTAAGTTATTCGTTTCCTTCCCACATGTCCTTCCCAATTCCTTCATTCCGTCCGCTCCTGAAAGTTTAAACAAAATCAAACCCTTCCTTGTTACTTCATTTTTCCTTCCAAGTTAATCCTTTGAATCCGATCCCTAAATTATCCTGTGTATCCTTCCCTCCTAAAAGTCTTGCTGGTGCGATGCTGTTGATGGCTGTTGCTGGTGCGATGCTGGTGATGCGATGCTAGTGATCCGATGCTAGTGATGCGATCTTGCTGGTGCGATGCGATTGTTCTTGATGGTGATAGTGGAATTCCGATGATGGTTACAATGCGAGCGTTTTTTCCGATGTTGGTGATGCTGCTATTCCCGATGATGGTTACAACATGGTCAATGATGCGATGAATGGTAATCGCCAAAGCCAATGCTGGTGATGTTGGTGTCGTCATTCCCCACGGCCGTCATGACAGTGGTCCCCAGTTTTTGAGATGCAACTTATCCAAGTGCTGGTAATACAATCTTACGTTACTTACGTTTTCATAAAAATTGATAGCCTAGTTTATAGATAGATTCTATGATGAGTTCGATTGATTTGAATACCTTCTGTTTGAATTTCCTACTAATGAAAGCTTTTCGCTGAATATTATGTTTATATCAGACTGAATTATTTTGAAATCGATTTTGTTACGATCAAATCTTTAAAAAAAATTTATTATATTTTGAACATTCTTTTCGTTAAAAATGCCGTTAGTATTTATAAGTTTTGCCAGCTTTCTCTCTTTGTTTTCCTGCTTTGATATTACTTTAAATGATTTTGGGTAGTCTTCCAGTAAACGATATCTCTACGATAATACCTCAGGCCGTTCTAAACGCGGCTATGTGTAACGATTTGCTAAACGTTTGCCATATTAACGTTCAAAGTATTTGTGCACGCCAGATGACCAAATTTGAAGAATTGAAGCAGTTTTTAACACAAAGTAAAACTGATATCGTGTGCATGACCGAATCGTGGTTAGATGAGTCGGTAAGCAATTTTCTACTAACTTTCGATGGGTTTCAAATACTACGTAACGACCGAAATCGACATGGAGGAGGCATACTTGTGTATATTAAGCGTGATCTAAAATTTAAAATTCTCAGTAAATCCGTTAATCCAAAAGAATCAGGAATTTATGGTACAGAATTCATTATCTTTGAGATTACTATAGGTGCTGATAAAGTTATGTTTGGAGTTTACTATAATCCACCAAGAACAGACTGCTCGGAATTAATTATCAACCACTATGAATCTTTTGCTCTGAATTATAATCATTCTTTTCTCATAGGAGATTTCAACACTGATTTTTTAAAAAGTACTGCAACAATCCAACGATTCCGTGACTCTTTACAGTTATTATCCTTCGGCTGCATAGGCTCAGAGCCAACGTTTTTCCATAGCAGTGGTTGTTCTCAGCTTGATTAGCTATTGACTAACTCTTCGGACATGGTTCATAAATTCAATCAAATATCGATCCCTGGAGTATCTCGTCACGATATGATTTTCTTTACTCTTAAGTATTTTCGCCAAAATAGCACAACAGGATACTGGTATCGTGATTATAAAAATTTTGACAGTGATAGCCTAAATACTGCTCTTCAAAACATGAATATTGGTAGTTTGTTAAGCATTAATGATTCTGATATCATTTTAAACATTCTGAATAGAAGCCTTAATGAAATTCATGAGACCTTTTTTCCTTTGAAATTTCGCAAATATAAGAATAAAACATGGTTCAACAATGATATTAAAATTGCTATGGTAAATCGTGATATTGCGTACAGAGCATGAAAACGAAGCAAAACCGTAGAAAACCATTCTTCTTTTAAACATTTAAGAAACAAAGTGAATACACTTATTCGTAATGCAAAAATTGAACATGATAAAAAACGAATTGATTTTAATCTAACCCCTAAAGCTCTTTGGAAAAACATAAAAACTTTGGGTTTATCAAAGAAATCTGTAAATGATCAACACAGCAGTTTTTCCCCAGATGAAATCAATAAATATTTTTCATCTAATTTTACAACTTGTAGTAACACGTTTTTAACTCCATCCAACTCGAATGGTTTTGAATTTAGATCAGTAGAAGAATACGAGATTATTAACTCAATCTTTTCTATAAAATCCAACGCTACTGGTTTTGATAATATTTCTATTAAATTCATACAAATTATTCTTCCTAATATTCTAATAGTTTTCAAGCATTTATTCAACACTATTATAAATTCTTCTAAATTTCCCGAGGAATGGAAAATTGCTAAAGTTGTACCTATACCAAAGAAAGCAAATTCTTGCGCTTTCTCCAATTTCCGACCAGTGAGTATTTTGTGTACGCTTTCGAAGGTTTTTGAAAAATTAATTAAAGAACAAATTTCGGATTACATCAACAATAATGATTTTTTGCACAAGTTTCAGTCTGGTTTCCGCAAAAATCACAGTACCGAGACAGCTCTGATTAAAGTACACGATGATATAGCTAAATGTATTGATAAAAAAGGAGTTGCCATCTTACTTCTGATTGATTTTGCCAAGGCTTTTGATCGGGTGTCACATACTAAATTGTATGAAAAACTTATAAATAATTTTTCTTTTGGTGCATCAGCTGCCAATCTTATAAAATCATATCTAATTTCGAGACAGCAAGCTGTACTTTTTGAAGGTTCTTTGTCGGAATTTGAATGTATCAAGTCAGGTGTTCCTCAAGGCTCCGTTCTAGGCCCACTTTTATTTTCATTATTTATAAATGATCTTCCTGGTGTTTTGGAACATTGTTGCCCACATCTTTTCGCGGACGATGTTCAGCTATATTTTTGTAATGACGGTCAATATAACCCTGTAGAAGTTGCGCATAGAATCAACAAAGACTTATCCAAACTTCATCGTTGGTCGACTATTAATCAATTACCAATAAATAGTTCAAAAACTCAAGCTTTATTTATAACTCGACCCAAATGTCTTTTTGCACCTCCTGAATTATTTTTGAACAATGAAAAACTTGAGTTCGTGGACAAAATTAATAGTCTAGGTGTAATTTTTGATAGGAACCTCCTTTGGGGCATGCACATCAGACATCAGTGTTCAAAAATATATGCTTCACTGAAACTTCTCAATATTAATACGAGACACTTAGATATACCGTGCAAGATCAAACTTTTTAAAACTTTTGTACTCCCTCATTTCATGTACGGTGGTTTTATTACTTCTAATGCCCAAATTAGTTTACAGGATCGACTCAAAGTTGCATTGAATGCCTGCGTTCGGTACGTTTTTAGACTTTCGCGTTTTTCAAGAGTAACGTTTCTTCAGAAATTTCTTCTAGGTTGTGATTTTAAAAACTTTTTCCGCTTTCGATCATGTATGGCTATGCATAACATTATTGTTTGTAAAATACCTTCTTATTTATATTCAATGCTTGTACCTTTCCGAAGTTCACGTACTAATAGTTTCATCGTACCAAATCACAACTCATCTTACTATAGTAACTCATTTATTGTTAGAGGTATCGTTTATTGGAACCAATTACCTTTAGAAATTAAAAATATTTTGAATAAAAAGGGATTCAGAGAGAGTTTGTTGGCAAAACTTAACAGAACAAATAGTTAAAAAGAATTGTTATTTAAAAGCAATACACTTCAGAAACATTGTTAAAAATTATTAATTTATACAAGTGAAATTACCATAATGTAGCGAATAAGAAGATCTGAGATCTTATGTTACATGATTAAATAATAAATAAATAAATAAATAAATAAATAAATAACAATGTTTTTTTTTCTAAAAAGTTGGTCCTTCAAATTTTTAAAATATGGTTTAAGCAATACTGATTAAGTTTTATCATCTCTGCTTAGGATGCATTCCAAAACAAATTTTTTTATTGTTTTAAATCATTGCCTTTTCATACTAGGTTCATCATGAAAATCCGAGGCTGGTATGTGGCGTTCTCTTTTCGTCCTGAAAAATGAACCTGACCACAATCATTACCTCAATTAAATTTTTTCAAGTTCCAAATATCCATATAAAATTGCTTCAGCACCTTTGAAATCCACACCAGGGCTCCCTAACTTTTAAACAGTATCTTTGCAATTTCATCATCCCACCAAGCAAGAATATCACAAGAAATACTTTGTTTGAATCATAATTGATTTGTTGATGATCCGGAAAAATGAACTTTGGTCCTGTGGTATTTTGGTTTTTCCCCTCACACCGACTCAACCAAATGGTGTCAACTTGATCGGCTTCAATTTATTTCCAAGAAAATTGACTTTGTACGTGACCAAGATTGATTGGAATCGACGTTGAGCAGCTTTAAAATGTAAATCAAAATCATTCAGCAAATCATAAAATCAAAAGTAATCAAGTACCTATTGGTTTTATTCTAAAAAGTTTCTCAATAATCTGGATAAGATGTTTTTTTTCATTCAGCACTGAACAAATGAAAAATCGAATGACGCAAAACTTTAAAACCGTATAGTTATCGTCCCTTGAAAGGGATTCCATATTGTGCTCATTATTTCCGGGCATGACTTTCCAAAAATCAACCCATCAATATTCCGATCCACAATCGACTCATTCATGACTCGGTGGAAAATTGAAACGGTTAACGATGCTTCGCACCATTTCGCCTTTCCGATAGTTTGCGCCACCCATTGATGGGGGGGAAAGCCAACTGTTAAGAATACAAATCGCAACTTTTCCGTTCCGGAAAAGCTTTCCGATATATATTTGCTGGGCATTTTCCCTTCCCTTCTCGGTAGTAGAAACAGACCGAAGATTTCTGCCCGCATCTGTTGGGAGCTTTCCGTCTGGGTGTAAAGATTTTCCTTTCTTGGCAGCAGGGGTACATTTCCTTAAAAAATAAAACTATTTTCCGGATAAGTGAGTGTAGATCGATTTCCGGTTCGATGGCTAGTGAAAATGGTTGTTGTGTACCTGCAATTCTGGATGAAAAGTCTAAAATTTTATGGCGAATGAGAGAGAGAAAAAAAATCGACTGCAGCAACGAAAACTTATCGGAACTGGTCAAAAATGGTGTTGGAGCGGAAAAGTAGTAATGGATATTTTATTTCCTGGAACGCTCGATGGTTTGAATTTTAAATATTTTCCTATGCCTGTCCCTGGGCCAAGAAAGGCAAAAATGAATGGAACGGTGAGCTTTTTCTTTTTTCCTATTTCTGTCGAACCTTTCGTTTCTTGGAAAATTGTGGTAAACTAAAGAAGATGCATTCCTATCGGTGAGAGTGAATAAAATATTTTCCCTACAAATGGCGGTTTGTTAAATATTAATGGTCGGTCGAATCAAGGAATAAAAATTCCAGACTCAACTCAACTTTTCGGAATACATTTCGATGGGGTATCATCATTCGGTGGAAACGTGATGTTATTCACTTTTGAAGACAAGAAGAATAATTTTACATTTTATTGTATCTTGGTAGGTTGCAAGTATTACCGAAAATGTCAAATTAAGAGCTTACTTTAAGATTGGCGATGGTGATCACATAATCGTATATTTAAGGTTATCTACTAGAGTTTCTTATTGTCTTGTTCTTCAGCTCAATCGTACTTGTTTAAAGGCAGCTTCAAAGCACTCACAGTTTTTGTTTATTGACCCTCAAAATTCACCTAAGGGGAGACAAAAAAAACGGAAAAATTTAAGTTTTCATTTTGATGCCTCATGGTCTAATTTAATGATGGTTCATATAATTAGCTTTATTTAATCCGAATCACTCGAACTATTTATCTTCATCGAATTTTAAACATTTCAATGCGATTTGATTTCCTACATAGGAAAAAAAGCATCACATCCGGCATTTAATGTTCATGATAACAAAATCATTCTCGAAAGCATGGTTTTCTGAAAGCAAAATACGATATAATTAAATTTATGGAAAACTTCCCGGATCGACTCTTATAATTTGAAAAATTAAGTATAAATTAAAATTTAGACAATATCAGTTTTGATTGTGGGTTTAATGGCAACTTTTTCAGAGTTTTTTTTTTTTCATCAAAACTATCATTAATTTATTTAAACCCTGAAGGATAAGCTTCGAAAAAAATCTAATTTCAACTGAGTTTTTGATTGTTTAAGGACAAATAAAAGGAGTAATTCGTACAATTTGGGCTAAAAATCGCTTGAAAATAGTCCAATTATTTATGGTGAAAATGTCTGGTTTCTATAATTCTCATAGTATAAACTGTTATTTAAAAGCTTTATAATAATTTTCGGACAATAACCACTTTCAATCATTCATTTCATATTAATCGGGAAGTTTTCGAAATTTCATAAATAGAAATCTAAAAATTACATTGAATTGTGATTATGAGTACCAAGAATTTGAAGTTCGGATAATGCAGATTCAAGTATTTTTTCTTATTCGAATCTAAAATTCTAAGCAATGATATTGCTCAGTTCCAAAAAAATTTCACATCCTATGCGACAACGTGGCTTATTTGATTACCTTTGATCTCCAATGCTTTATTTCTACTCATTTATCCAGGTTTGGCAATGCTTCTATGTTTTCAATATTTATCTGATTTTTTATGCGTCTGTCCTGACAATCTAAATACATTATTTTTACTTTGTTTTTAAAGGTGTCCTGATTTTTTCTTCTTTTTGGACGTTTGACAGTAACTGGTTATAATTTTAAATCCGGGCAATTACATATGAAAAAATGGCAAATTTTTGAATGAATTTATTAAAAAACAACAATTCCTAAGCTTCCAAATGAACCCTTCAGATCTGCAATACGATGTTAGATGAGAAAGATATGAATAAAATAAATTTGCATGTTTTTATAAGAATGATCCCAAACTCACCATACAAGGAGGTGATCCCAAACTTTTGGACGACAACTCAAGTGTCTATTTTATTATTTAAAATTACGTTTTTGAATTTTTTCACAAAATTTTTAGATTGCGTTTTGAGAAGTAAAGAACAGGAATTCTAATGCCACTCAAATTTTGAGATTTGGTCCACCCTATCCCGAGATGATCGGCTTTGAATATTGAGTGCGAATTTTTGAAAATGTTATAACTTTAGGTTAAGTTTTAAGTTCAAAACTAAAACATTATGTTTGGGCAAAATACCTCCGAGATAGCTATTGCTCATTATCTTTCAAATGAGATCAGAAGATTTTCAATATGTCCTAAGACGGCTGAGATATGAACGATCAAAATTTGCATGTTTTTTAGTGGGTGATCCCAAACTTTTGGCCGGCAGTGTACATTACTCGATATTTTTTAGTCTCAAAAATAAATGAAATTTTATCTTCACGAAGGTCCTCCTACTGTTCCTTTGTTCTTTTTTATACAAACTTAACCATTTGATAGGGGTTTAGCCATTTGTTTTATACTGGCTTTCTCATAGAAAAATCCGTTTTTTTAAATATCCAAAAATTATCATGGAATGACCATAACTCTCAAACTATGCTTATAAAAAGGGAAAAAGTTAAACTTTTATATGAATCAACCCATTTGCTTCTAAACGCTATCATTTTATTAGGAGTGGAGTTTGTTTGCGAGTCTTCGAAAAAAAACAGTTATTTTAAAACTTTAAAACTACATATTAAGTAATATTTAAAAATCTCCAACTACAAACACAATTCAGCCTATTTCAAACTCAATTTATATACTTTCAAACGTAAAAAAATAGTTTTCAGATATTTAAACTTCAGACTTAGTTAATGATGATTATCTACAAAAATTCCCTGTTGATCAAATTTACCCCGGTGATCAAAGTTCCCCCAGTTTACGGTACTTAAATACTTCCATCGATAATTAAATCTATAAATTTTCTATTGAGCTATCTCTGTAGTTTAGGTGTATTTGATTTGATCATTGAATAAGTTATATTTTAAGAAAGCCTTCATTTTCTAAGAAAAAATCTATGCTCCAATCGAACAAGTTAAATGCATCAAACTCTTGAGCAAGTTCCAAGATTTTAACCATCAATGCACAGTGGTGCAGAACATCAATCAAGCTGTACGTAATTAATGACGCCCAGGGGTGAAGAGATAGACATTTGATGTCTTCAGCAACATTGTTCAGTTTTACATGGAGCATATTCTAATATAAAAATTTTTGCCAAGGGGTCCACCAATAGCGAGTTAAAAATGCTAACTTTTTTGTTTTTCAAATTAGGGCTTTGATGTCTTCAACAAAGTTGTTTATCTGATCAAAATACATAAGTTTGTTCAATATGTCAAAGTCCTATCACATCACTCTGAGGAGTTACAATCAAAGTAAAACAAATATCTTGAAAAAACAGTTTTTTGAACCTGACATGTTGTAGAATGGATAAAATGGTTCGCTGTCTTTGAAACAAAGTTGTAACAAGCCACGATCTACAATTGTCTCATACATTATGATAGGTTTAGAAGTTGCTGAAGCTCTATAGAAAGCATTTAGTGTATTTTATTGGCAATTTTGGAAGGCTCATACATCAAAAAGTGCACATTTTCGCATCAACTCCTTTTTTGTGACTATTTTTGTTGATAAGCGGAACCATTTCCATTTGAAATTAGCGGGGAAATCGGAGGAACTAGTAGAGATTTGAATGATTGAAAATACACTTTTTATATGAAAATTTCCAATTTCACTTATAGAAAAAACGTTTGAAAACATTTAATTTATTAATAAAGTGTTGCAGTTTTCTTTCATTTATTTTGTTTTATTAAAAGACATTTAAATTCGATTAAATCTTATGACACAACGAAAAGACAAAAGTGGATTGTTTGTTAGATCGGTTACTTGGATACAGTTACTTGGAACCGGTTGAAGCGATTATATTGTACTGGAAAAACCGGTAAAGATACAGAAGAGATACTCCTGAAAAAACTGCATTATTGATAATTTTTAAAACCAAGAAATAGTGAAATTTTTCAGTAAATTTTCCAAAACGAAAATTACATGACTATTAAAGCAAATATTTTGTATAAAAAATCAATTTCATAATTGAAATTCTATGGACCATTTTTTTTTAAACATTAAATTGGTTTAATAATTGAAAAACCCTTGCAAAATAATCTCAAATTCTACTTTATATTTGTTTTTTAGCTGAATTGTTGATGAAATCTGACTTTCACTCGTGGTAATCTAGGCATTTTTTTAGAGAATATACTCTAATGATTATCTGAATTTTTTCTTATTTTATCCTTTTTATAAAACTTTCAAAAGTTCAAAACACTTTGATAATTAATTTTTACGGCTTTATCGGTTAAATTTTATGTTATCTTAGTGTAAACATTTCAAAAATTCAATTCACAAACATTAAAAATTCACCGATAAAGCCATAAAAATTTATTATCAAACAAAAATCACGGTGATAATCTTCATAAATAAAGTTAAAAACACTTCAATAAGAATGGAATTGATCCGATACATTGAAACTAATATTAAAACTAACTGAGTTAAATATTTCTGCGTGAAAAATAATTTCGAATTATCAATAGAAAATTGAATGATTTACGAAAAAATCGAAATTTAGTTATTGGTATCATTACATGATCGGGAAACGAATCTTCGGGAATGATGAGCTAGTTGGCGCCAGGAGCTTTGGACGATCAATAATTTTCTCCTACACAGGCGGAGTTATATCAGCTTATCAGTGGTAATTTTACGAGAATTGGACTTTTTGGACTTCTACCATTCAAACTGAAATATCTCAGAAACTACGCTACACTTTTTATTGAAATTTGCGGAGTGATTGTTGAAAAAGGCAGTTAACATGTCTGCAGTTTTTGAAAAGTTCTATCGATGAGATCGAAAGTTACGCTAGGTATAATATTTCAGGCATGAATGATAAAATGCCTTTTTTAAAGAATTTTGAACGATATATGAGAACAATATTGCTTCTATCCACAAATCAGTCAAGAAATGCCTGATAAAAGCAATAAAGAAAAGATAAAATGGAATAAATGATCCATTTATGTTTTAAAATAAGAATCTCACGATATTGTGTTGGGGTTTTGATTACAATAGGTTTTCTGGTTGTTGAACATAAAAAATTATGTTCTTATGGAAACATTCGTTCAAAATTCTATAGAAATCGCATTTTCCTGAAACATTGTACCTCACGACATGCTCACTGCATATTTCTCCAACCACTCTGCAAATTTCAATAAAAATGTAGCGTAGTTTTTGCGATGCAGCATTTTGAATGGTTCAAAAAGTCCAATTTTCGTAGAACTACTGTACCTCAGGCCACACAAATTTTAAAAAAATCGAATTTTGTGATATAATAGTGTGATAGTCAACCTATTCTACGCAAAAAAATATCTTACGCAGTATTTCTATACAGTTATGAACAGTACTGCAACTTCAAAAAACATGAATCTTATTTATATGGAATGCAAATTTGAACCAGGCTATCAAAACAGCTTGTCATTCATAATTCAAAATGTTTTAACAGAAAAACTATTTTGATTTTCATTTAATGGAATCAGAACTATTATGAGTTTAATCTCATCTATATATATAAAAAGCAATTATCTGTATGTTTGTTTGTTTGTTTGTTTGTTTGTTTGTCCTCTATAGACTCAGCCGTCTTAAGAGCTAGAGATCTGAAATTTGGCATGGATGCTCATTAGGACCAGGAATGATGAAAAATTTTATAGATTTTTGGATGACCCCTTCCGAAGGGGGTCGTCCATACAAGACAAATATTGTTTTCGCGTTATTGACGTTATTTTCCGTCGGATTGTTATGAAATTTTGCACATGAGTGTTTTGAGAGACGAGCAATCGATTACAGTTATCAAATTTAGGGTGAGGGGTCAGCCAAAGGGGTCGTCCATATCCACTGATTAATGTTTTTGCGATATTGGCTTTATTTTACATTGGATTGTGATGAAAATTTCCACGTGAGTGTTTTGAGAGACGAGCGATCGATTACAGTTATCAAATTTAGGGTCAGGGGTCGGCCAAAGGGGTCGTCCATATTCACTGAATAATGTTTTTGCGATATTGGCGTTATTATACATCGGATTGTGATGAAAATTTGCACATGAGTGTTTTGAGAGACGAGCAATCGATTACAGTTATCAAATTTAGGGTCAGGGGTCGGCCAAAGGGGTCGTCCATATCCACTGATTAATGTTTTTGCGATATTGGCTTTATTTTACATTGGATTGTGATGAAAATTTGCACATGAGTGTTTTGAGAGACGAGCAATCGATTACAGTTATCAAATTTAGGGTCAGGGGTCGGCCAAAGGGGTCGTCCATATCCACTGATCAATGTTTTTGCGATATTGGCTTTATTTTACATTGGATTGTGATGAAAATTTCCACGTGAGTGTTTTGAGAGACGAGCGATCGATTACAGTTATCAAATTTAGGGTCAGGGGTCGGCCAAAGGGGTCGTCCATATTCACTGATTAATGTTTTTGCGATATTGGCGTTGTTATACACCGGATTGTGATGAAAATTTGCACATGAGTGTTTTGAGAGACGAGCAATCGATTACAGTTATCAAATTTAGGGTCAGGGGTCGGCCAAAGGGGTCGTCCATATTAACTGATTAATGTTTTTGCGATATTGGCGTTATTATAGATCGTATTGTGATGAAAATTAGCACATGAGTGTTTTGAGGGACGAGCAATCGATTTCAAGTTTCGAATTGCGGATCAGAAGTCGGTTGAAGGAGTCGTCCATACCCAACTTTAATGTTTTTGCGATTTTGACGTTATTCTACATTGGATTGAGATGAAAATTTCCGCATAGGAGTTTTGAGGGACGCTCTTTTGCTTTCAGGTTTCAAATCTTGCCTCAGGGGTCGGCGAAAGGGGTTATTATCTGTTCACTGTTTTTACGATATTCTCTTGATTGAGCATGGAATAGAATAGAATAGAATAGAATAGAATTGTAATGAAAATTGACACATGGTAGTTTAACAGAAAAGATAATTGATTTCAGGTGTCAAGTTTTGAATCGTGGTCAAAAAAAAGGCCGTCCATGTTAGTTGCTCACTGTTTTCGCGATATTGTCGTGATCATGCATCGGATTGAGATGAAAATGTTCAGATGAGGGTTATAAACTATGAGCAATTGACTCCAGGTAGCATGTTCCGTGTCAAGGGTCGGCGAAAGGGGCGTCTATATTCACTGTTCACTGTTTGCAAGTTCCTGACGTTATTTTACATATAATTTGAAAAAAAAAATGGCACAAGGTAGTTTTGAGGAACGTAAAATTGGTTTCAATTATCGAATTTGGGGGCCATGGGACAGAAAATGAGGGTTTCATTGAAAGTTCAGTGTTTTGTGCAATAATTTTGTTGGAGGCAGTTAATTGATACCAATTTAAGTTTGAAGGTCAAGCAAAAGAGTCGTGCACATAAACAAATAGTACATGTTTCTGCCATAATGTCTAGATTTTGCAATCGATCGAGAAGAAAACGCTCTCACATAAATTTTTGATAAAAAGCCAATCAACCGTTTAATTTGAATTTCAAGTAATAGTAATAGTAGCGACTTTAAACACTGTTTAATTTTTTCCCCAAAATTGTCGAAAGAATGTTTGGAATTCATTTTCTAAACTCATTTTGACGTACCAATGATTTAAAGCGAAACGAAGTTCGTACGGGATCAGCTAGTTTAAAATAAAAAGAATTTCATTCAACCAGTTAGAAGAATTTAATAAAAAAAACAGTGGCAATTTTCTGACCCTGGGATAAATTTTCGGGATTCCAGCATTAGATCTGAGTCAAAATTTGTACTCTTGCTTGAATAACCTTACTCAATCAACAAATAGTTAAAAATTTAAAATTTTGAGTGTATAGTAGAATAATTCGCTTGTTTTTCTGGACCTTCATGGGGAAGAGTGGTAAAATTTAGTAAAAATATGTTAAGTGTTTTTTTTTTTAAATAAAGTCCCATGCACTATGGGGCAGTTCCATCCAATAAGGCGGCAAAAAGTATAATTAGGTGTTTGGACTCTTTTGTAATTTTAGAAAATTTTGTATGAAAATCTAACTTAAAATAAATTCATACAAAAGTTCTTAATAAACAACTTATAAAGTAATATGATTGATGATATTTTCTACCCTACTTTAATTTTTTTTTTTTGGAAATCGGGTTTAGATCATTAAATGATAAAAATCATCAAGACATTTCATGAAATTCAAGAGAAAAATGTTCAAAATTGTAGATTGTGGGATTTTTTTTTTTTTGACAAACCAACATCAACTTTGTTGAATTTATACTAATTAATGGGTAAAAATTACCCATTTGCAAGATATTTTAAGCTTTATTGAACTATAACTCAAATAACGGTGCTTTGGGGTCCCTGATATCTCTTTCATTGTATTTTTAGGACTCTTTTCTAGATCTTGATAATGAAAAGAGTATGAGGAAATGCGGAGCACTTTTTGGCAAGTCTTTAAAGTTTTTGACTTTCGAAAAAAATAAGTATTTACTGATTTCTATCAGAGAATAATTTAGTGTGTAAAAATTTCGAATGGTTCAAATCATAGCTTTTAATATAAGCTTTCATATGGTGTACTTTAAACATAAGAAAAAAATGTTTTCCATAGAAATATACATATGTAATTTAAATTTTTGTCTTCATCATATAAATTTTTCAATTTTTCAAAGTCTGATGACTGTGGTGGGTTCAGTACCAAAGATAATGAGTTGAAAATCTGAGAATATAAAGTTTTTAACTAGTTAAAAATAAAAAGCGATCCGATAAAGTTCAGCTTTTGACTTTTTGCCACCTCAAACCCCATAGTGCAATGTAGAAGCTAACTGACGAGATTTTTTGGGTAGGATCGAGAAAGATTTAGGAAAGTCCCGTTGAAGGCCCCAAAACAGCTGTAAACTAACTATTCGACCAAAGTTCATGCGATAAATTGGAGTCGTGAAAGATCTAACAGTAAGCTTAAATTTGAATTAAAGTGAAGATGATGGATTCCATGAAGTTAAAGAATGTGAGAGGTTTTATCAAACAAAATCCGAAAATTTCAACATGGGAAGTGATAAAATAGATAGAACTTTCTGAGTGTATCGCCTAGCTGACTAACAAACATGACTTCATTTATCTTAGACAGAATAACTGCCCACCGGTAAAATAAACAAAATACGGTGGTCAAATCATGCGCAAAATATCTGGACCACTAGAGGAGAGATATTTTGAAAACAATCGTCATTGGCGGCAGCACGAACTCTTTAGCGGGCACCTGGCAGTTTTCCAGCCAGAAATTGATCAAAGACAAGATCCGACTGAATGTTCCGGAGATAAACAAGGAAAAAAATTATAACAAATTGATGTCTAGTACTTTAGGAGGCTGACGATTTGTGGAAGCTGAAAATCAGTCATTGACACGATTGACACGAAGAATGGTTAAATAAATGAAAAAGACTTCTTACTAAGGGAGCATCCATAAATTACGTAACGCTCCTAGGGGGGGGAGGGAGTGAGCTCGATCGTTACGAATTGTGACATAGGGGAGGGGGGGAGGTATGCTCATCGTTACGTAACGATTTTTGTTTCAAAAATTTCAGTTTCATTGCAGCTATTTTGATGTCATGCAATTTTTGCAGAATGGTATGCAAACCCAAATCAGCTAAAAATTTGTGAGCTTCAATATGATTAAACTGGATTGTAACCTTTCTTTTTTAAAGATTCTGAGATAGATTCCTTAAAATGTGTATTGAATATCCGTGAAATAACCGTTGAAAACCCGAATATAGGGTACATTCATCCCCAAAAACTCAATTCAACCTTAAGACGGAAATTTTACTATTTTTTTCTAAATTGATTTAAAAAATCAATTTTGATTATTCCGACGAGTATTACTAAGTGGAGTATATTTTGCGTAACAAGTTATGCTCTTTGAACTAAATAAAGTAAACAAGGTAGATCATCAGTTTACAAGCACAGAGCAACTCGTAGTAAGACATTCAATTTATTTTATCATAGAATTATCATCAATGAGTGCTAAGAAGCGATTCTTATCGATATTAATTCCGTTTTAAAGAACGTTAAAAAAATTTAGGTTAAAACCTTTTTTTGACCTTCGAAAATCAGTATTTAAAAACATGAGAAAATCGGCGTAGGGGGGGGGGGGGGGGGTAATTATCAGCGTTACGTAATTTTCATAGGGGGGTACGTCGAAGCGTTACGTTTTGTGACATACGGGGGGGGAGGGGGTCAAAAAAGTGCATTTTTGCGTTACGTAATTTATGGATGCCGCCTAATGCAAATGTTTTCCCTGCCTAGCACTACAATCGGCCTCAAAAAATTTTATTCTGGAATCGTGCCATTATGCAAAAACTGTGGTGGGGTATTAAAAAGTCAAATAAATTGTTTTTGCGCCGAAAGAGGAAAATCTGCAAAATTTGTCATTACTTCGTCCAACTTTAAAATTTTTGAGTAAACTTGAAGATCAAGCTTCAGGAATCAGAAAAAGTAATCAAAACAAAACCTTGATTTAGAATAAAAAGGTGGTTCAAGGTACAAAATAAAGATGGCACAGATTGTGTTCAAAAATGAAAGTCAAAAAACTTCTTCATAGGTCGCTATCTCTAAAACCACTCGTCATAACATCACAAAAACGGGCACATTTAAACATTACATTAATACTAGGCAGCTTCGCTGGAAATTTCGTGAATTTCCATCCATGCATTCAACAGTTTTTTACAAATGAATGTTGCATTTTTTCGAATACACTCCTTAGATTGATTACAAAAACACTTCCAAAACTAGCATAAAATACGCACAAATTCTTTTAATAAAGATTATTTTTTGTCTGCACAACATATTCTATTTGGGAGATAAAAATTTTATAGTTGTTATCCAAATTTTTGAGCCATTTTCTGTGAATCCTTAAGATGTTTTAAACGATGTGATGAATGCTTTAATCACCGATTAAAATCATTAAAAAACGATAAGACCACAACAAAGATGACTTAAACATTTTAAGCAATTGCAAGTTTGTGTTCTGAATCTCTTCAATTGAATATTAAATCTCGAGTGAGCTTTCATTACATCGTATGAAATTAAATGATTAAAAAATGAGTTTTATTACGAAAAAATACAAAAACTTACATAAACTTGGCGCAACTCCTTTCCATTTAGAATATTTGTAGCCTTGACAACATATTCTATTTGTTAAATACTAATTTTTAAGTTGTTTTGATAACATTTGTAGCAATTTTCTGTGAATTATTAAGATGTTTTATACGACGTGAATGCTCACGCGAATTCTTTATTTAAGCGAAAAAATGCTTTGGAATTTTATTGCGTCAAATGCAATAGTTATTCTAAATTTAGCTTAAGATCTCAGTGAGTATGCAGTTTTCAGTTTCGAAACGTGTTAAATTGTCAATGATGTAAAGGTTTGCATTTCCTAAAGAAAACATTTGAAATTTTTTACTTACTAACTAACCACTCGTGAAGCTTACCTGAAAGGAAAAAAATAAACCACTTTAGAACTTGTTTTTTTTTTCTTAAATCCTGGTATTGATATTTTGGAGTCCCAAGGTTCTGAGATTTTGATATGTGTACTGATGATTGGGCGCCCTTGTTTTAAATTTCACCAAACCTCCGCCCCCTTCCCTACAAAAAAAAACTAAATCTCGGTGGAGGCAAATTCGATATATTTTCTCTTAATTTTTATTTACTCTAACTGAAATCCAAAATGTTACTTAAAAAACTTGAATCTAGCATAAGAAAAGTTAGATTTTTCTAAAAACTACTGACAGCACTGTGCAGGATTTGAACCCGCAATATCGCAAAAAGACATGAGGATTTTTTTCGACATCTTCATTGAAGGCTGTTAGCCGACTTCGGAAAGTATTTCATTAATCTCATTTGATAACCTTTCGATTTTTTCCGATAATGATGTTCATTCCTTTGAAACATTTTAAAAAAGCCATTACTTCGCAAAAACAACTTTTTTATCATTGTGTTTTTTTTCTTCAAAATCCTGGATCCTCTATTCAGCAGAAAATCCTACCGCAAAAATAAACCAACAGACAACCACTCAGTCATCGCTGATCGATGAAATCAACTTTTCCACGAAGAAGGAGAAGGAACCCTGCAGTGCGACTGCAAAGTCAAGTAAGTAATCATTTCCACTCATCCATTTAATCAGTTTTCAATCCCTCCATGAATGGGGATGCCTGCAATCCAGAGAATCCTGCCAAAGGGCTTTAACTCCCCCATCTTTCTATGGTAACTGCTCATTCTGCTTTCTTCGTATCAAATTGAGGGGAACTAATTAGATTAAAGCCCGATTCCTGGATATTCAGTCACTCCAATGAGCGACGAGCCTCCCCGAGGGACTACTAGTTCCTGTGAATGGCGACGAGGTTTAATCGTGGTACGAATCACTTTGGGAAACGATTATCGTTCCATGAAAAATCGCTAAAAGTTACAGCTAGCCATAGCTATGTAGGTCTGATGCGACAGTTGCCTGAAATCGAGTTATCTAGGTTTCATATTTTGCATTTTGGTTCGAGAAGGAAATTCAATTGGTTAGAGATTCTAATTGAATCGTCAAGAGTTTCCTACATACAATGGAGTCTACGACAAAAAAAAAATGAAATATCAGTCAATCAAAATAAATTAACAAAAACGTTATCTAACTGGTCTAAATCGCTCAAAGAAAAACAACAACAAACCGAAAAGACTTCATTTGGTGCCTCTAAATTGATACCACGTGTTTACTTTTGAAGATAAAGACTCAATCTTTCTCTGCCTTTCTCCCTCCCATCGAAGCTTTCACTAAAATGGCATATTTTCTTAATGGAAACTAGGCGAAAAAGTTTTCCCCCTTTTTTTTCCTTTTCGTCGTTTTTGGCATCAAACATTTATAGCCCAGGCTGATAGGGCCGAAAACTTCCTCCAAAAACCGGGGAAAACTGGCCTTTTTTTCTCGCTTCCCGAAAGCCGATGTTGCGGTCCTAATAAATGGGAGTCAATTCGAAAATTAATTGAATGCTGTTTATTTTGGATCCTCCTTTTGCGGTGCCACCATTTGCCCTTAGATTGATACTGGCAAATGGAGGATCATTTTTTGTTCGTCTCGTTTTGCCTCTCCCCTTGCTTGGCGGCCATTCCGATCCGATTCATTTTTCCCGTAATTGCCCGAACATGCCGATGCGTTAATATTTTATTCTCGCTATTAATAAATTATAAACGAAGAAACACTTGCTCGGGAGTTTTTTTTTGCTACGTCTATCTTCGGCACTTCTATCTCGGTAAAAGTAGGGGCAAAGTTCGCGGTACCGTTTTACTTTTTCCCGGGAAAGTTTCTGCAGAGATTAGCAAAAGCTTTTTCGGAATGCCACCGTTCTTGATCCTTTTTTCCGGAATCATTACGGTTTCGGTTTGGGAAAGTCTGAAGGTACCGCTGCCTGTCTCATAATAAGACTTTTCAATCGATACCTTCCATGCAGCGCTGATGAAGCAAGTAATTTTTCAATTTCGAGGACAGATTTTCTTTTGATATCATTATAAGGCGTGTTTGAGAAAGTTGGAAAAAATTGATTGGTTTTTGTATTCATTGGCCATCGTGCCAGATTAGGGATTAAGTACAGGACCAATCTTTTTTTTTCTTCTATTATTAGCAAGGATAATTCCAAAAGTGGTAACAAAAACCACACAGTTAAGCCAGATCAAATTTGAAATCTTTGTCAGTCGCAAATGAAAAATTTCGTATGGACTAAAAAAAATTTCAATAAATTTGAATTAACAGAATATTGTGTGTAAGAAAATTATCTATCCATCTATCTAACTATCTACGTCAAACAAATTGAAATATTATACTTTTTCAGTTAAAAAATTTGAAACAAATATAAATACCAAAGGTAGCGAAACATGTATTGTCCTAAATATGAATTTAACTATTGTAAATGTTTTAATATGTTGAACATATTTAGCAATTTTTCAAACAAATACTTAAATATAATTTTTTTATAATTTTTTCGTGTTTATCGGAAAAAGCGGAGGGCAGAAGTGGGACGTGGGACGAACAGAAACGAAATTGGGAAAAAATATTTAGAAACTAAGTATAAGTTTTTGCTCTAGGTGATTCTAAAGATGTTTTAAACTATATTTCACCATACAACTTATCTTAAAAGAAACTCAAAGCCTTTTTATTATTGAAAGGATTCACTTTAATTAAGCTTCGCACATTCTCTGTGAGCAAGAAAAAAATAGGTGGTATTGCATAAATTCAGCGATAAAAGCATGAAAAAAAATCTTTTTATATTTACGCCTTACAGGAAAAATCGAAAGTCTTAAACATTCAGAATCGATTAAAATAAGATTTTTTTCTTTTAACAATCTAAACAATGGTTTAAAGATGTTCTGAATATTTTTGTATTTCTGCCTCATATTGTTATAAAAGGTTTTTGAGTAAACATTTCAGATTGTCCAGTTTAATCTCCAGCTTGCCCGAATGAAAAAAAAAATAAATGCTCGGTCCAGACCTGTGGTTTAGATATCGATAAATAAAACTCCGGATAATGTCTGGATTTATTCACAATATTGGCTAAATCCAAACCAAAGTCTCAATTTTTCTAGCTGACTTAATTCGGAATAAACCAGCAAACAATTTTTGGAACTTTAAAGTTTAGATTGAAACGACGCTAATGTCCCTTGAAAAAAATTCTTCATGTGTATCTTTTATTTTGTTTTTGACTGTAATGATAAATATCTGATTTTTAACCAGACTTGTTCGGTTTTTTAGATGAAACCTATAAGTTTTCAAATAAGCCAAACCGATCTAAAATCACTTTTATGATGAGTTCAAGGTTCTTAGTCTAGAAAAATATTTTTACTTAACATCTACCAAAATAAGTAACGCGGTTTTTTAAGCATCAAATATAAAGATTTTGGTCTGAATTTTCAGGAATCCCCCAGAACAATTTTTTTAAACAACACTAACAAGAATCAAACAAATTACCTTTATCTGATATTGGGTATTCCTCAGTGATTTTTCCTTTTTTTTGTTCCCGGTCTTTTTTTTTAAATGCAAAATTCTTCATGAAGTTAATATTCCAAGTTAAACGAAGTTTCAAAACCGTTATTAAAAAGCTTTATCACAGGGTTAATAAATGCTATCGAAAATACTTATCAACTAAATGCAGAAATTTTTCTTTACTTATTATTTTGAAATTTTAAATCTTTTCAATTTTTATCCAATCAGATGTTAACACCTTCTTTTTTTCAATTTGATACGAATTTTCAGTTAATTTTTCGAAATTGCAGAACTATGAAGGCCAAAAAAAATTTTTTATTCACTCATTTTCATTGCACTCAGGCAAATTCTTATTATAATTTTCATAAGATGCTTCTTATGAACCGCTTTTTAGACTGTAAAATTGTGTTTTATAAGAGTCTTATGAAATTCGGCATTGTGAAAATATATTGATTACATTCATTCATTCCATCAATATTTTCATCGTCTAACAGTACGAAGCATTCAATATTGTTAGTTATTAGTTTTCTTTAACAGTTGAATGTCATTGTGAATATTCTTATTGGTAAGTTTGAGTTGAGCGCTTAATATATTTGTAAACTATTATATTATTTTATCGTTTACTTTTCAGTTTTCTGACCGGCAAAAACGCAAGGTCGAAGAATCGGATGCGGCCAAGAAAACTTCGTTAGAAACGGGATGTTGATGGGCTGCTGATGACTACTTTGAATGATATCATTTAAAAACAAATTTGGAAAACAATGAAGTGAATGTTTTCAACGTCAAATAGGGTGAGTGCTCCTACTTTGGACCTAGAGCCTACTTTAGTCCTAAATTGTCGAAAATGGTATATTTTTAATTTTGATAGCATAGGATAAAGTTACTCCTATGCACACAATGAACTCCTATTCTTCCTGAACCCTACCATACATTTTTTTTGCAACAAAAAGTCTTTCTGATAAAATTTTCAACGTTTTTAAAAATGTACCTCATTTACAGTGATGAATAAGACAGCTTAATTAGTGGGGCGTGTTTTGAGATATTAGAGTAAATAAGGAAAATTTTCGTATTTTTAATGCCCAAGCAAAAGTTTAAAGGGAAAATACTTTCACTGTGAAGAATACGAATTATACTACCTATTTTTCCTAGAATGAAAGAAAATCAATGGAAAACCCGGAAAATTTGCGAAGGGTCTTAAAACAGGAAACTTTTGACTTTGATGTTCCATTTTTAGACCAAACATCACCGAACCTTTGAGTGAATACCAACAAATCAATAAGGGTGCGAATTTTTAATTGGGGCGTGATTCAGAACCAATATTGAACTTTAACGTAAATTAACTATAAGTTAGAGTACATAAAAGTTTCAGCTATTGTTATGCTGATAGAACTGACGGGGATTGAAAGTGTTTGAGATATTCATAACAAAAAAATTAAGTATTTGAATCGTTAAATAGCTGTAATACTTTTTTATGATAATATTTGATTGAAGATTACATTCTTTATGAATTCGTTTATTTATTTTCGAAAAATCAAATTTTTTCATAGGAATTTTAATTCTAGGTCCAATGAAAGGAACCAGTTCAGTGCCAAAATAGGAACAGTAGGTTCAAAGTTGGAAATTTTGTTCATCCATATCTTCGCGAATCTTCCAATAACCGTGAAACTTTTGTTGAAAATTCTCATTTAAGCTTGCAGATATGATCTTTAACTATAAATGAATTCCCTGAAAGATATAAACCTCCCGTCCATTTATGAGAAAAACATGATTATTTAAAAACCACCGCTTCATGGGTCCAAAGTAGGGCAACTAACCCTATCTTAAATTATTTTTAATAGAATTGAATTCCTATTTTATAATAGCCTCCAATGAAAAACTTTAAACCCTCAATAAATTAGGTGTTCATTTTCAGAATTCATTCGCGTCATAAGACAATCTTATGAATTTGAATGATTTTTCTTATGGATCCACTTTATAAGAGAATCTTATGGAATGCATAATAGTATTTGTCTGAGTGTGTATTAACATTGGATTTCATTCTTTATTCTATCAAATTTTCTGAACGTCTTTCTTGTCCAAAAATTGACCTTTGAATTTTTCAGACGAGTTGAATTCTGGACGTATGTTTGAAGTCCTTTATTTCAATGAATTAAAATTTTAAAGGACATTCAAATGTATGTACGCTGACAACGGAATTTTTTTCAAGGAAGTTCAATTTTTTTTAATAAAGAAGTTTCATTTGATTTCACCCTATTATCTTTCTGGAATATTCTAGTGCTTTATTATAATTTGAATATAATATTGCTATTTCAACAAAACATTTAGATGTGTATTCTCAGTCAAAAAATTAAAATGTTGAATAACACTTAAAAAACTTTCAATTTCAACATAATTAAATTCCATTCCACTTATGTTATTTGAAAAGAAGTTCTTTCTCTATCCGAAAAATATTTAAATAATTTTCTTAAGTCAAAATTTTGAAATCGTTTACTTCGTGACTTTATTTTATTTGAGTTTTCTCATCCCCATTCCGCTTCGCGCATATAACATAAATCAAACCAATTTAGAAGATTAAACCAGTTTCAAAAGATATATTCAGTTGAAAAAATCCCTTCGCTATTTCATTAATAATAATTTCAACATAATATAACAGACCCCGTTCGTTTTTGACAACATTCGATTTTGAAAACATCCAATTATGGCACATGTGCCAATTTCGAACGGTAACAGGACCAATAAAATTGGGACAAACACTATAAATTCGTTTTAACGTTTACCTTTATAATAACAAAAACAATTGTTTTTTTTTAATATAAAGCATTGATTGAGATTACAAAAACAATGAAAATTTCATAAAACAATTTCAACAAATACAAAAAAAAGACTTAATACGATGAGAACACGGGCCTTGTCTATTTGCGCTCCCTTTTCTTAAAAATTTTTTTTTTTCAACTGAACAAGGTTTGCAAAAATAAATTCTTGAAGTATTTTCTAATATAGTTTTGTGTAGATTTGAAATCAAGCGATTTCGAAATTGTAGAAAATTATTATATTTCAAACTTCCCAAAAAAGTTTTAACATATTGAATAAAAGCAATTGTTTCTTTTTAATTTGTGAGCAGAGAAAAGCCCGCGGGAGTGGAACTTTTTCAGTGCTCCTTCTTCAGTGGGCGCAAAATCTCCTCATCACTATTTTTTTTTCAACTTGTTTACAATGAGGTTTGTTTATTCGTTTCGTTTTATACTTAATTTTTTAAATCACTTGTTTTTGGTAAAAGACATGGTAAACATTTAATATTTGGCGATGGTTGCGGAGACGGTGGTTGGAGGCGGTGGTGGCGGAAATGATTTTTTAAAAAAAATTTTAAAAAATGAGAGGCATTCATCGGTTGTAGTTTTTTCGTGATCTTTTTTTTAATTGTTTTGATTGAATTCAACCAGAGACAAAACTTCAATTTAAAAGCTTTTTTTTTGCACGTTATGGTCAAATTTTTGCAACGTAGGAATATCAAAGAAATTGCAAACCCATTTAAACTGGATATTTTAGTCGGAAACACATTTTTCTAATCTTACATTACATAAACAATGTTTTTCTACGATATTTTGACAAACGGTTTCTGATTGTCCGCAACTCGCAACTGCTCCAGATTTTGAACCCCTACGCTCCAGCTCGACAACTACGCAATCAGTTGATTTTTTGGTTGTTAAGAAGCAGACCCAAAATTTCTCCCTAAATACACCGATAATGTCAAACTTTTAATTTTGTCCCGCGCTTTTTTGATTTTAATATATCTAAATCTGGGTTTAAAAGTGCAATCCGTGATGTAAACTTATTTCAATAAGTAGCATTGAAATCTAATTCATAAGTTAATTTTTATACTAATTCTGTATGACCGTAGTCAAAGACTCCAGAATATTAATAAATAAAATGAAATAAAACTTGTCGTCAGCAAGAAATAAAACTATAAATTCTATTCGTTACTCAGCATCTGAATTTGAATTTTTTTTTATTTCTTTTTGATTGTTATATAAAAATTATTTCATAAATGAAAACTTTGGCAAGTTTAACTTAAAATTGGACTACCGAATAAATTAATCAAATGTTTGAAAAATATCTACAATAAGGCATCATTCCGGATATTTGTGAATGGACATCTTACGGAATCTTTTCAAATAACCTGATCAGTACGACAAGGATTACCGTTGTCTATGATACTTTTTATAATAATATTTAACTTTCAATAAAACAGATTCATGCAAATGTTAAAGGAATTTTGAGTTAAATAATTTTGTTCAAATATTAGTCTTTGATGATGATATTACAATTGTTTTAAGAACTGATGAAGAATTTGAATAAGTTTTGAAAATATTTGAATTGTATGCGGAAGATGCGGGTATGAGACTACATTTTAGGTGTAGTTTTTCGAACAGATGAAGAAAAAAATATCTGAAATAAACTTTGATCAAACTAAAGCAAAGATGAAATCTGAAATATCCTTGTATAGTAGGCGAAAATTTAATTTGATTCAAAAAGTTTTTATATCCAAAACGAAAATTTTCGTGACATTGTGGTGTTTCGGACATTTGATTCCTACCGGTTACAAATAATAAGGAATCATAAAGATGTTGGTAGGTCAATTTCTATGGAGCAACCAAAAATTTTTAAGGGTAATCAACATTTTCTTATAATGAACCGATCTTTGAAAATTGTAACTATAAATTTAAAAAAAATAGTTGTGTAATGCTAAAGGTATTCAAAAAGAAAAATATTGAATCGATAACAGGCAAATCTTTAATTTTATCATCCAGCAAAGAATAGTTGAAGTTAAAATTGAACAGAAGAATCCTTCTTTACCAAAAACAATTTTGTGGATTAACCTTAGCAAAAAAAAATTTAACTACAAATGCGAGATTAGTACTTTAAAAACATTTATTAATGTATACCGTCAAACGGGGCATCATGCAACAGCGGGGTTTTATGCAACAATTGTGTTTCACAGCACTGATTTATTTTTTATTTAATATAATGTAATCTAGTTATCTTTAAATGACATGAGAATGATAATGACATAATAACTAACATCTTAAGCTTGTTTCTCGAAGTTTTAGATTTCCATGTATAGTTTAAAAAAATAATCTAAAAAGAGTTCATAAAAAACAAAAATATATTTTTGCTGCCTCATTTTTTGGAAATGTCCATGTCCATAAGTGGAGCGTACAGAATTAAATTAGTTAACTGCTTTTCAGTTATTTTCAAATCCGTTTCCTTTCCCTCTGAAACAACTAAATTTGTTCTCTTCAAAAGGGAAATTGTTTGTTCGCTCCTTCCTCGCTCGAAAATTCCGTCAGATGTCAGCATTCCATACCGAATCTTTGAAGTTCCCGAAACATAATCAAAAGAAACATTCGCACCTTGCGCCAGCCAACGAAGGCAATCACCGGGCCGTGCCTACGTTTGGAAATCATTAAAAAGTTTTTCCAGGAAAATTCCGGCAGCAGCTGCCGGTATTCTAAGCGAGAGACTCCGAGGGCCCTTCAATGCTTGAAAACTTGCGCCAGATTCCGGAACAAGCCACAACGCACAGCCGCCGGAACACAAGCAAGTAGGAACGGCAACGCGACCCGGAACGTTTTTCCTTCGGTGCGCCACAGCGAGCGCACTCACTCAACTCAATTTCCCGCGGGAACGTTTTCCCCGACATACGCTGGGAAAGTCTTCCTTTCTTTGGCCCACCCCGAAAACTTAACCCACTTTCCTTGAGCTAAGCGGAAAGTTTAGTCTAATTCTATTTCTTGGCTCGGTAGCGTGATTATTCAAACACAGAGAAAGCTCCTTCCAACCGACCTTAGTATATCAGAATGGAAAAACAACCAAAGTGAAGAACGAGTTTTTCCTCGTTGGACGGAAAACTTGCCAAATAAGCTTACGTATGCAAAATTGTGGAGGGGAACTAATAAAAATATGATTTTTTCACCTTATAAAAACGGATGAACGATGCCGGCCGAAGATGAACTTATCAGCGAGCTAGCGGGGAAAAAACTCATATTTGCCTGCCAATCTTCTCGTGGTTTGGTGATCAAGAAGTAGCTTAACGTTTTTCATAAACTAGAATGAAGTTCCCGAATAAATCCGTTCTTGCGGAGGATTTCACTTTTATCGTTTCTCAAGCTTATGAGATGTCGAATTCAATGCTTCAGGGGTTTGATTTGAAGAAATAAGAATTAAAAAACTCAAATTGATTTTCCAGTACAAAGACGATTCTATGTTGATGAAAATAATTTAATTTTGATTTAGTGATATCTTTCTGAGTAATGAGTATTGTTTTTAAATTTCGAAGCTGAGCCCCTTTTTGATAAAAAAGCGTAAGATCTTGTGTCTTATGCCCTTAAAAAAAACCTATATTTGTTAAACGATGATATACTAGCTTCAATCTAAATAAAATTATTTTTTTCGCTTAGCTTATTTTTACAGATTCTTGAAGCAACTGGTTATAGGGGTTTTTCGCAAATGGAAAACGGTAGATTGTTTTTGACAATCAGGGAGTCAAATTAATCATCAAACCAGAAATTTCGGTAAATTTCGAAAGCTTTTTTCCAAATCAGCACTTTTTTTAAAAAACGAACACACACATATAGGATCTCAGTGAAACTTCATGTTTCTTTGAAGAGATCTAAATTCTACTTAGGACTAAGCGTACATCTTTCAAGGATATAATGGCTAGCATTTTACTGACGCTAACACCACCAACCCACACAAAGAGTACTATGTTTGCCGTGACCAAGACTTGATCTCATGTCCTCTGGCTTAGAAGACTTAAACGCTATCCTCTAGGCCACGGTCGGCGGCTAAAAAAAAAACTTAAAAGTGGTATTCTAATTCGTTTCGATTGCTGAGCTTTGACTATACCAAAGCGATCGAATAATTTCTAAATTCTGCATACTTGAGCTATCTTTATTACCTACCGATTGCTCCGATCCAATAATCTCGTGTAAATGTGCGGAAATTCTTCCCGATTTTATTTTTGTAAAAGCTTGTAGTCTAAGTTTAGAAGACTTATAGGCCTGTAGCAGGGGCCGTAGGAACAGCTGACTCTTAGAAGGGGGGAGGA